>NC_139669.1:12277652-12359165 GCF_951799395.1 Argentina silus
TGTGTGTGTGTGTGTGTGTGTGTGTGTGTGTGCCTGTGTGCGTGTGTATGAGTCTATTAGATTTTCACCTTTATTTAACCAGATAGGTCAGTTAAGAACCAACTCTGATTTACAATGACGAGCTGGCCAAGAGACACAAACACTGCAACATTAAATAAGACTAGCAATAAAAACAAAAAGTAAAATAGTAAACACACTATTTATGTTGGAAAGGCAGATACAATATACTAGGCAGCAATGGCAACACAGCAGACTCAAAATCAGCTGCAACAATGATCAGATAGCATCTCAGGTAATATGTTCTTGAAGAAGTGTGGTGGGATGAATGTGCCAAGTTTGAGTGTCTTTTCCAGCTCATTCCAGTTGTTGGCAGCGGAAAACTGGAATGAGTGACAGCCAAAAAAAGTGCTGGTTTTGGGAATGACCAGTGAGATTTATCTACCAGAGCGCAGGTTGGTATTGGTAGTGGAGATGTTAAGGAGTGACCTGAGGTAGAGGGGGGACTTGTGGGGTCTATGAGGGACTTGTAAATAAGTTGGTACCAGTGGGTCTGGCGTCTTATGTGTTGGTATTGAGAAGGAGGTGAAGGTCAGAGGAGGCGTGCTGGATGTTATCAAAGCTATGTTGTGAGGTGCTCAGCATGATGTTCAGGGAGGGGCCAGCTGGGTACAGGATGGTGTCATCGACATAAAGGTGGATGAGTGGGTCACCAGCAGCATGTGCAACATTATTAATGTACACAGACAATAGAGTAGGTCCAAGTATGGAGCCTTGTTGGACTCCTATAAATGCTGTCAATGGTTTAGAGAGCAGGCCCTCTGATTTGACACATTGTACACGGCCAGAGAACTGAGTTTGTTGAGCAGCATGCAGTGGTTAACGGAATCAAAGGCTTTAGCCGGGTCAATAAAAACAGCACAGTCAGTCACAGTGCAAAGTCCAAAGTCCTCAAGGGCAACCCTACCCTACCTTTTTACTTTCCCCACAGTAAATAACTGCACTCCTTCCTCATTCTTATAAACAGGTACTGACCAGGAGTAGAGGGAGAGAGAAGGAGGTAAGCTTATCAAGTCACTCACACAGGGAATCAAGTCATTAAAACTTCTGTGTGGAACCAGGCACAGACAGGAATACTATTTCAGAGGCCTAGTTTGGCTGGGATTACCTGAATCTGAACCAAACAAAGCTGAGCCAGACCAGGACCAAGTGGGACTATGGCAACAATAGCCAGGAAGGTCTATAAGAGGAGGGAAACCATCACAGCTTTGCCTCTGTACTACTCCGGACACCTGCTGAAGAAATACACTGGAGAGAAGGTAAGAGCAGTAATGAGAGAGAGGGTGAGGGACGAAAGAGAGAGAATGAGGGTGAGGGTGAGGAAGGAGAGAGAGAATGAGAGAGGGTGAGGAACAGGAGAGAGAGAATGAGGGAGAGGTTAAAGAGCAGGGAAGGATATTTATTGGGAGCATGTGTATGTACACTATGAACCACCTAAACAGAATGTTGTGTCTGGTTCCGCCTCTTCCAGGATTTCAAGAGTTTTTTTGGGGAGCTTCGGGGATCCACAATCTTCCTGTATACAGATGATACCCAAGACACTGTAAGAAGAGTGCCTTCATCATATTTCTTTTTTTATTGACTTATTGATTCATTTGATTGATACATTTTACATAAACACAACACAGCACAATACAACACATCAGAACAAGACTTGTAGACTGATAGCACATCATCAAGACAGGACAAACAATACAAAATAAAAGCAGGACAATAAAACAATGAAAAACATTCTCCATAGTGTAGGATTTATATGTTTGGTATCTCTTTGATAGATCTATTGATTGATTCATCTATTGAGTGAGTTCTGTTCTGTCAGTACTCAGAGAAACTGAACCTGCAGATGTTGAAGTCGATGACAATGGATTCTAAGACCAATACGAAGAGCCCAATGATCTACACTCTCACCTTCCATAATGAGGAAGTTCAGCTGAAGGTGCTTCATGTTTGTCTTTACAGGAAGTGATGTAGTGGAGGGTAAACCGAAGTAAACTCAACTTACACACCTTTTCTGATATGTTAATGTTATTTGCATTAGGGTTTACCCACCTATTCAATACATGGTGTTCAGGGTAAATCCACCTGGTTTTTTTACTACTACATCCCTGCTTACAGGCAATGTTTATTGTTAACTTTCAAAGAGATTGAGTAATATTGCAGTTATCAAGGGCAGAGCACTAAGTATTTGTGTGTTAATGTAGATGGATAACCGTGACACTGGAGAGGAATGGAGAGGATTCATCATGACTGTAGCCACTGTGGGTATAATAAGTATCAATTCTCTCTCTCTCCAACACATACAGTGCCCCGTACTGTAAGGTTACAGTAGAGATTGGCAGCTTTTCTTTGATGGTAGTTGTGTACATATTGGTTTCACCATTCAGAAAGTACAATTTGTGTCACTGGGCTTCAGTTTTTTAGGTTGTATTGTTCTCAATTCTACTTCATTTATTTGTCTCTATTTCTGTGCTATTTTTCTTTTTTGTAATTTTTTTGTTTTGTATGTGGTTAATTTCCAAATAGGATGCGCCTCTCATGTTCAGGCCATAGGCTGATAGGGTTTTTGGCTAGGCGCTTGGGGGGAGCAGTATTGAAACATGTAACCAACATTTTAAACTAAAGCAGAAACGATACAGAAGCTGGTGATACAAAGACACTACTTCACTAAGTTACAGACAGAGACATAAAGCATTAGCTATAGGCAGATCGGTTAATAATACAGTATCAATGATACACCTGAGCATACATCTCTGGGTGATGATGATGATGTCCCTTATAGAGGGAGATCCCCAGTAAGCTGCAGCTGCTCCCAGGTCAGATCATGATGCTGAATGAAATTCTCGCTCAGGAGAAGAAAAGACAAATCCCTCGCCCTGCCGTTCCACCCCGCCGCTGCATCAATCCTTCATCCACCCCCTCCCCCTCCCCCTCCCCCTCCCCCACCAACACATATGATGATGGCTTCTCTGGACTCCCCCTGTGAGTATGGGTCTGTGTGTGTGTGTGTGTGTGTGTGTGTGTGTGTGTGTGTGTGTGTATGTGTGTGTGTGTGTGTGTGTGTGTGTGTGTGTGTGTGTGTGTGTGTGTGTGTGTAGAGAGCGAGAGAGAGCGCATCTCTGTACAACCTGTGTTCATTGTATTAATACTAAATCTAATATCTAATATCTCTCCACCCCCCCCCACCCCCCCGCCCCCTCTAGCTGTTTTTTTGACGTGTCCCGTCAGGAGGCGGAGCAGATGTTGAACCAGAACCCAGAGTACGGCAGTATCATTATCCGCCCCTCTGCTGCCAGCAACAACTACGCCCTGACCTTGCGACAGCAGGTCACCAGGTCCGACCCTTAAACTTTAACACCCCCAACTCCCTGACCTTTAACACCAGAGACACCCTCACCTTGAATCTCTCTTCCTGTGAATCCTCCTGTGTTTCAGTGGCCCCCCCGTGATGAAGAACTACAGATTGCGTTCAGAAAATGGGAAGTTTGTCATCGAGCTGGACACCCCGGTGAGTCCTGCCTCAGGATCAGGATGGGCACAAACCTCTGCACCAAAATGAGCTCGGACAATCTGTATATGCAATCTGTGTCATCACACTTGTTAAAAGCTTCAACACTCAAAATATCTTTCATGCGTTTGGCATATGAGGTAAGTGGTCATACGCAGTGGTAAGTGACTCTAACAGATGTCTGTTTGTTTGGTCAGGTGACTGTCCCTTCCCTGAAGGCGGTGGTTAACTACTTCCTAGAGAAGATAGAATATAGTCTGCGTCCGTACCTGAAGCCCCAGCACTATGACACCCGCATCGGTGAGAAATATCTTCTGTAGCTGAACCAAACGCCAACAGTAATATTTTCAGTAACATAAACATTTTTTTTCTTCTTTTGCCTCTATACTTGCATTACTATGAGATTAAAGTAGAGATTCTCAGCTTTTATTTGATGGTATTTGTGTACATATTTGTCTCACAATTTACACTTTTTATACATAGTCCCCTTTCAGGACACCAAAAGTAATGGGACAGATTCATATAAAGTCCAAATTAAGCACTCATGTTTAGTATTTGATTGACAACTTTGCATCCATTGACCCCACCAGACCCTGGGTATCTCTGCTGATGCTCTGCCAGGCCTGTACTGCTGCCACCTTCAGTTGTTGTTTGTTTTGAGGTCTTTTTCCTAAAATCTTATCATCAGGAAATGAAACGTTAAATTGACAGTGTGTGTGTGTGTGACCATGTGTCCATCAGAGCTGGCACCTGCAAAACCCAAGTTTTCCTCCACGGCACCGAAACCCGTTCCCCAGGCCAGAGTGGCACAGATAAACCACACACGGGGACTATCAGAAGACCTCCCTCCTGCTTCACCCCCTCCCCCACGTCCAACTGAAGCCGCGGCTGCGTGGAACAACGAATACATGGTAGCAAACGACACATTAAAGAAAGGTGTGTTTGTAGGTTTGGGGTGAGGTGTCTTAATGTTGGAGATAGAGAACCACAGACAACAAATGGAGAGTTGAGAGAAATGTACTAGGGGGTTTGTGTACAGTCTCAGCACCTCATAGCCTTGATCTTTGTTTTTGTCCTTCCTCCCCAGACCCCAAAGACGTGGGTGAGGAGCTTCGTGCAGTACTAAAAGAGAGGAGGGTACACATGGACAGTAGCTCAGATTGAACACCCGAACACTCTCCCTAAAACAATTGCATGTAAGAACACAAAAAGAGCACACACACACACAGAAAAACACTCCCTTGCCGGAATTGAACACCGGTAAAACCACGACACACAGCTTACCTTTACTAAGTAACTCGATATTGATGTCTGAAGTATTACAGGAATTTCACCATAAAGGATTACAGGGTAACATTAAGCAGAGGAGAAAAAAAGAACCCTAAACACTGTCTTTAAAAAAACTCATCAGAGCATACTTTTGTCCAGTATAAAAGACTTGCAATACCAAGACACGTATACATATTGTAGAGAGAACTGGTCGTAACCTGTCTTGTGAATCTTGATGGATATATGCTTGAAAGGATTTCACCATTAAAGTTGCTGTGCCCTATAAAAGCAGTGGAGTTTCTACTTGTAACAGCACGTTGGCAAGGTAGGAAAACTACCCTCTGGACTGTAGGAATTGCCAATACCACATGATATACTGTATCTCCTTTAAAGAGAAGAAATTAAATTTGTTATAATGTTATGTGTATGTTGTAAAATTATATGGTTAACATTTTATATGCAATGTATAAATCATGTTTGCTTTTTTTGTCAACTCATGATTGGCTTTATCTAGATAGTCTGCTCCACTTTTGTATATAGTTGTGCATAGTTCATTAAATCTCTTCAGTTAAACAAAAAAAAAAAAGTCTGAATATATCACCAGGTTTTATGGTTGCTGTATTTCTTTATTAATAGGAAGACTTTGATTTTACATTAACCGAAGCAGCAAATAACCTTTCCATTTTGCCACCTTCTCCTTGCTTTTTGGGGATATTGTTCAGCCATTTGAAAGGGCCTACTGCATTGATGTAATAAAAAGATGCATTAAAAACGAACCAAGGATGTCTGTGATGTATCCAGATTCTGAACTCTGTACTCCCCTCCCTCACATACAATCACAAACAACCACACAAAGGCTTCAGGAACATTTAATAACTTTATTGTCCAAGTCACACACAAGAGTCAACCAACATAATTCTGTTTCAAACATAATTATATATTTTTATCAATAATTATCTCATATCAGCATGTTTAAATCTTGTAATCTCCATGATCATTCGTTTGTATCATAGGTTTAAGATCGCAGGATCTTCATCACTCAGAAAATGCAACAGCAGGGTGGTGAAAAATAAAGCAAAAGAAAGACAAATTCTATTTTTTTTCCCTCTTTATCGTTTTAAGGTGTTTAATGTGTATCTGTCTTCACCATGAAACTGTCTGTTTGTCCATGTGTCTGTCTGTCTATGTGTCTGTCTGTGTCTGTCTTTCTGTCTGTCTGTGTCTGTCTGTCTGTCTGGCCCATAGTGACCCTCCTCTTCATCTGTTCAACAACCTGTCTTCCCTCTCTGGTCCCATACTCTCTCTGTGGCTCATGATTATGATAAGATCATAAAAGAAAAGAGACAAGTGAACAAAGTCATAAGAATAATTTAACATTACAGGATAAAAAAACAAAAACAAATAAAGAATAAATTACCAAGTTTGTTCCCCAATGAAGAGACCCCCAACGTCCACCGTCGTCACGGCTACTTCTCTGTGAGTGACAGCTGAAGGATCCGCTCCAGCTCCTCCTCTTCCTCCTGCCTCGCCCTGGGACAGGAAACAGAATAAACTCATCAGTGCGAGAAACTGACAGTCGACCCCCCACTACCTCCCAACACACACACTCTTCATGAATGTCCAAATGATCTAGGATGGTTTCCACTGCTAGTTTCCCTTATCTCAACTGAGAAAAGAAAGGATGAATAAGAGGGATTCCCACACAGCCTCAAATCCCTCTCTCCATCACTCCCTCCCTCCCTCCCTCCCTCCCTCCCTCCCTCCCTCCCTGTCTGTCTGTCTGTCTGTCTGTCTGTCTGTCTGTCTAACCACAGTCTTTCCGTCTCTCACCTGTCCATCTCCTCATGCTCCCTACACGAGAGTTCCATGGCGATGCGTAGCTGCTCGTCAAAGCTGGTTGCCACTGCAAACGGCCCCGGCAACCGCGGCTCAGCCACTGAGCTGTAAGAGGGCGGAGAGCTTGCCGCGGGCTCTGATGGGGAGACTGACGGGGGCTGGCTAGGTGCTGCCGACTCCCCTTCCTCTCCGTCAGCCAATGAAATGGACAGGGACTCCTGGATTGCCCTATCGGGGAGAGAGGAGAGGCACGAGAGACTACCATTTAAAAGGTAGTGCCAGAGATGGTCAGGGAAGACAGAAGCAGAGACAAGCAGCCGAGAATGACACTGGCTAAACCCAAATTGTGGCGTCTTTCTTTTCTTATTCTCACCTCTCAAGCTGGTCCTCCTCGTAGATCGGGGACTGAGACACCGGACGACTGTTGGTCAGGGCCTCCCATATAGTCACCTACAGACAGACAGAGAGAGAGAGAGAGACAGAGAGAGAGAGAGAGAGAGAGAGAGAGAGAGAGAGAGAGAGAGAGAGAGAGAGGAGGCATTCGTGGAAGAGTGAGATAAGGACGCAAAGTGTTTGAATGCTTCTGCCTAGTTGAGTGTCTAAAGCCATAGAACATAAGATGTCATATCATGGGGAGAAACTGATGAGCCGTATGCATAGTAAAGCAGGTGTTGTGGTCAGCTGTTGGACAGCCTATTCCCTGTGTCACCTGGTCACTCTCTGTCCCTGCGTCCAATAGGCTCTGCTGGATGGCAAACTGCAGCAGGTTATCATCCTCGTCTCTCATTGGCTCGCTGCGGCCCGGACCAAGCGTGGTGTAGTCCGGGGGTGGTTCAAACACTGAGGGATCTACCTCGCAGTGAAAGGGAGGGGGGGCCTCTCCTGGGAGCAGATGGCCAGGGGGTTAGTGTGGGTGGTTCCAGTATAGCAGCCAACACAGCTTAGAACACAACTGATATGTACTGTAAGTGGTACCCTATGGTTGGTTGGTTGGTTAGTGTATGTGTGTGTGGTTATTACCAGCCTCAGGAGAGCCCTCTGGTGTGTGTACGGTGACAGAACTGACAGGCTCATCACAGCCACAGAGGTTACTGAAGGTCACTCTGGCATTCAACACGTGGAACAGAGGAATCTCTGAGAGTGAGAGGGAAAGAGAGAAATCAACCATCTCATCCTCTCCATTTCTTCTCCATATTCTCTGGCCCAGTCTAAGTTACAACTCATGGTCTAGTCCCTTTAGATCTACACAGAATTGGAGCCTTGGGGTGGGCATGGAATCAAGCCTCTCTCTCACCTATCTTGACAGGGAAGCCGGGGGGCAAACGCAGGGTGATGAAGTCACGCAGTTTGGCGAAGTGGGCATTGGAGATGGCCATGAGGTCAATTATGGGCGTGACCTGCTCAGCCAATGACAGGGGGTGAGCCTCGCTCAACCAGAGAGTGGCCTTAAACCTGGAGAGAGCAAGAGAGAGAGACACTTAGTGCTGTCAAAGATGGTGGTGGTGATATGCCTGGTTGCATGTTGCTCTGTGGTGGTGATGTGCTGTGATGGCGTACTTCTGGACTTTGCTGGTGAGCTCCACTGGGCGTCCGATGTCTCTGCCATTAAGGGCGAACTCTGGGTCAAAGTACTCTTCAGCTGTGATGTCCGTAGGGTTGTGGGGGCTGGCACACTGGGACACGTTACTCTGACACACACACACACACACACACACACACACAGTCAGTTTATCAAGAGATCTATCCCACAAATCCAACTAGAGAGTGTGTGTATGTGTGTGTGTCTGTGTGTGCATGCTGAGGGACACTCACCCCATTATGAGCGGTATGCTGCTCTGCTATCCCCAAGAAGGACTGCAGAGGAGTCTTAGAGCCTGAGAGAGAAGAGAAGACAGAGGCGATCTCATCTTACTTCCAAATAAAACAGAAAAAACAAGACTTTTCAAGAGTGTGTGTATGTGTGTGTACCTTTGCTCCTTGACTTGTCCTGGTCCGATAGGTGCTCTGTTCTTGATCGGGTCACCAGCTCCACATTAGTAGCGCTGTATACCTGAACCAAGACAGAAACAAACAAAAAACTGATTCAGTGACTCAAAACACCTGGCTACTTCTCTACAACTCCGTGATAGGGGTCTCAAATAGGACCCTCTGTATATAGTCACTGACCTTTGCTTCATACCCACTGACTGCCTCACTCTTCTCAGAGCGCCAGCCCCAAATGCCAGACTTGTTCCTAAGCAGCAAAGGGCAAGAGAGAAGAATAAGCAGGACAAGGCTGTGTGTGGTGTGTGTGTGTGTGACAGTGAGTGAATGTGTGTGTGATAGTGAGTGTGTGTGTGTGTGTGTGTGTGTGTGTGTGTGTGTGTGTGTGTGTGTGTGAGTGTGTGTGAGATAGTGAGCAAGTGTGTGTGTGTGTATGTGTGTGTGATAGTGAGTGAGTGTGTGTGTGTGAATGTGTGTGTGTGAGTGTGTGTGTTACCTCTCAAAGGCGATGTTGCGTGTGTTGAGGTGTGTGGAGACGATGGGCGAGGTGAGTCTCTGGGCTGTGTTCTCTTGGGAGGGCAGCATGGCGGCGAGGAGGGAGGGGGCGTCGCGTGGGGACAGAGACAGAGGCTCCGTGTACACCACCTGCTTCTCATGGTCTACCTCCATCACCATGGCACCGCTCTCTATGGAGACAAGACACACACACACACCATTCCATTTCAATAACAAGACCCTATCTTATGTCTACAGTGGAAAACAGAGGGCAAACGATCGCATTGAATTCCATTTTCTACGAGGCTAACCCAACCACCACATCACAACCAGTGCGTCGTACCTTCACCCTTGAAGATGTAGCTGCGGCGTCCCTTGAGCCAGGTCATGTGCTCGAAGCCCAGGAGAGTGGTGTCCACCCGCAGACACGAGCCACTCTTCCACACACGATACACGTCACTGGGACACACCTTAGATACCAGGGGCACTGGGGGTGGGGGGGGGGTTAGGGTTGGGGGTGAGAGAGGGAGGAGGGAAATTGTTTATCCTTCATCCGAATCGTTTGACACTTCTATGCGTTACAGTGGTGTGACTGCACCGGTGGGAGCTGTCCATGTGTGTGGTGCTGAAGCTGATTACAGCGAGCAGGAAAACAAACTCACCCCAACTAGTGAACTCCCACTTCATCTCCACGTAGAAATCTCGAGCCTGAAAGAGACAGGTCAGGTCACTAGGGTCGGCTATATCTCGCACAGTATCTGGTGTTACCTGTGTGTGATTGATACCTGTGTATTCAGCCTACGAAGTGAAACGCATTACCTGTCTAAGCTTGCTAAGTAGTTCTGGGATGCCGGCCAGCCTCTCTGTGGCTCGTTTGAAGTCTCTGTACTGCAACACCAACTGCACGAGCTCAGGATCCCCTGTGCTGACTGCCTCCTGTAACACTGAACACAGAACATAATCACAAACCTTACCACCATAGCTTACAAATAGCATTAGCATGCCCCTGTTCTGTCATATGGGGACTAGGTGGTGTTTCCATTCCAATTAATTAATGTGACAGTGACCAATGGTCAGTGACCACTCACCTGTCCAACTCTGCGCGTTGCAGTGCGTAGGGTCTGCGGAGTATCTGAGTAGGACGCGCGTTGACTCCAAGTGGCCGAGACACACGGCCAACTCTAGCGGGGTGCGCCCCCGCGGGTCTATGCGCTCTACATCCTCCTGCGGAAAAAAAAGCACGGTCATTACAAAGAATCGTGGGCGCGTCGCCCTGTGCGGTGCGGTGCGGTGCGGAGAGAGACGCGCAACTGTCAAAACTCAAAATATAAAATGAAACTTTGAGCGACAGTGCTGATTGGGGGGGGGGGGGGGGAAAGAAAAAAAAAACTGGTGTTGCTGGCGGTGACTGACTTACCTCTTTTTTCTGTAGTTCCCGATCAAGCTCGAGGTACTGATTGTTCCAAACCAGAAAATGTAAAGGAAACGCCTCTTGAGCCATTGTTTACCGGCTGTATAATAGTGTATCGCTGAACTAGCTGCTTGCTAAATGAACGCGTTGGCAGCTTGTCTTCAGCTTCCTTGCGAATTGCAATGTTGTCGAACTACACAGCGCCTGACACCTGACACGAGCCAAGCAGTAGGTAGTAATTAACGCAGCAGCAAATGGTTAGCTAGCTAGCTGGTTCCACAGATTGAAACGTAAACTAAATATTTGATAGCTTGCTATAATATGTCAGTGTATAAACAGGTAGCTAGTTAGCTTGCTAGCATTATTAGCAAGCCAGGATGTGCCAATTGTAATACATGGCTAGCCCTCTATCTACAGCCAGGTTAGCTATCTAACTGGCTATTAACAACATTATAATATGCCAGCACTTTGTTTCCATTTCAGCTTGCTGGTTCGCTAGCTGGCTAACATTGCACTTCTGAGCATGTCCATCATGTAAAACGATGGATTTGTCTGTGTAGCAAGCAGTTGGAGTCCTCTTTTGTCAGCTGATGTGATGTTAGCTAGCTAGCCAGCCAGCAACTCCTATTCATCACCCTTTTGCATTCGTGTTTTTTTTTTAGGATCTCTCAAAATAAAAGAACGAGATACGGCCTAATTTCGGTTTCACATCCAGGTCACTCGAGTCGACGATATGCCGATGGTTGCGATGTCGAATGCTGTCGGTAAGGCTGGTCAAGTGTTCATATTTGGAGCTCGCCAGTCGCAATTATTTCATACAGCAACATTCAAACGGGACAGACGACTGTTGAACAGCATAGGAAAACATGTCTTGACCGTAAATGCTCAGACAGTTACACCCCCCCACCCACCCCGGTTTTCATTATTTATTTATTTATTTTCAGGTCATTTTGAACGTCGTTTAGTTCCAGGTTATAGGGGGGGGGGGCGGTCATCACATAAGCCCACAGTCACTGGTGTTGTTCAGCTGTGTGAAAGTTGACAGCTGTCCAAACAGGCTATGACAGCTTGGTTATTGGTTGCATCACTGATGATCAGAACATAAGCAGTCTTGAAGGCGGAGTTGGACAGTGCATCGTCAGGGTCCACTTTACACCAAGTTCACTCCCACCTCCCACACCCTACCCTAAAAAAAGCACTCACATCTGGCACAGTAAACCTTTTATTTTTCTTGCAAAAAACACAAAACAACAACATAAGTGAAAAAGGCTTCTGAAAATAATTACAATGCTATCGTTCCTTTTTTTTTTTTGCTACCGTTCTTCTAAAAGGGAAACATTTACACAAAAGTATATATTTATATATATTTATATTCTTTAAGATATGGCAGGGAGAGAAGTTGGGGTTGGGAAGGGATAAGGATCCCTCGTTAGAAGCACTAGACTGGTGGGTAAAAGGACTGAAAAATTTGAGTAAATTATACATTTCTACACTGAATTTAATACATATAATTGAAACTGAGTGAAAAGGAACTCACATGTCCATGGAAAACAGAAAATGTATCAAAGACGGGTAAGGTATTTCCTAATGTATCAACATTTGTCCTATTCATTTTTGTAAAAAAACAAACAAAAACAAAACCGGAGGTTTAGGAGTGATAGCACCTGAATTCTAACGGTTTCTTGAGATCGCACCATTTACCCTGCCCCCACGCCCCTTCCATCTGCCCTTAACTGGGTGTGGTCTCGTCACCATGTCGATTGCCCTCTCGCACCGTCCCTGAACCCATTTGCCGCACCTCTCTGACTCAGGGTGGGGCGACCACTGTACTCCTTGAGAGTTTGTCAACAGCCAACACCTTTGAGTGGAGACGGCCTTGTCATAAAGCACTTAGAATCCCCCCTGGGTGAGGAGGATTATGAGGAGACCCCATCTGGGATGAGAAATCCCCCCCCCTCTATCCGCTCACGAGACCCCCCCTTTCCCCCCCCCACCCAACTCTCCCTCTCCAACCCCCATATGAGGTCCACTTCTCCCCCACTTCATCACGCAGTGCAGTCACCTGAACCCAAACATCTGAGTCTCTTGTCTATACTCAAAAAAGAAATTTATACAACATTGAAAGAACCCTGCTCCACCCCCAACTAAGTGTGTAAGTGCTCCCCGTTTCCCTCTCCCTTCAGAGTGCAGGTGGTTTTAAGCCTCCCTTCTCCTTTACAGTCTTTTCTCTGTCACACAGAGACAAAGTCCCCACCCACCACCAGTATACCACAGAGGAGGCGGCCTCTACGATATCCTCTGGATAAGCTTGTCCTCTGATAGGCAGTACAGGGTGTTGACAGACAGCTCAGAGATGAAGGCCTCGCAGGCTTTGCGGGGAATGCCCTTGCAGCCTCGCAAGTCTAGCAAAGAGAGGCAGGAGAGCCGGCGGAGATACCATAGACATGCTTCTGACAGCTTACTGCAGCCTGAGAGAGAGAGAGAGAGAGAGAGAGACTCAATACCAACAACAACCCAACATCATGCAGTGACTACATTTATATGCACACCTATTGGAATATCAGTGTGTATACTGTATGCTTTCCATCTTACCCCCAGATTGAGCCTTTTGGGGTGTGTGTGTGTGTGTGTGTGTGTGTGTGTGTGTGCGTGCATCTCTTACCCCCCAGGTTGAGCTCTGTGAGTGTGTTACGTGTGGAAGAGCCCACAGCGGTGAGCAGGTTGATAGACTGGTCTGTGATGCTGTTGCAGTGGGACAAGTCCAGGCGGGTCAGCTGGGGCATGTGTCTGATCACCAGCCTCACTGTGGATTCAGATATCTCCAGCCCAGCCAGGCGGAAAGACTGCATGTTCCTCAGCTGACTCCGGTTATCACAGCCTAGAGGGAGAGAGAGAGAGAGATGAGAAGTGTGTGTGTGTAGGGGGGGGGGGGGGCCCACAGTACCAAACCCCAAAACAAAGAGTCTATAACTTAAGGAAGAGGGGATGGTCATTTTTCACCTGGGGGGTTAAGCAGATCCCTGATCTGTCCGTCTTTGACCCCTTCGGCCCACCGCAGGTCCAGTGTGCGCAGGAGTGGGCAACTGGGAGAGCTCAGGGCCGAAATGGAGGACCACGAGCAGCCGGACAACATGAGATCCTTCAGTCCTGAGACACAGAGAGAGAGCGGGAGAGAGAGAGACTGAATTCATTGTCTGACTGCAGTTGCGGATGAAAAGCAGACATGGTCAGATTGATGAACAGAAAGAGGAAGGAGATACCGTTCCAACAGTTTGGTAAAATGTGTGTGTGTGTTTGGTGGTAGAGTATGTGTTTAACTGTGAGTGTGTTAGTCGGTGGTGTGACGTGTGTGTATTTAGTAGCTGTGAGAGTGTGTGTGTATACACACACCTGGCAGGCGGTTGATGACCCAGCTGAGCTGTTTCTTGGAGATGGGGGTCCAGGAGAGGTCCAAGGTGACAGGCTGGCGTTTGATGATGCCTAACAGGGTCTGAGGACTGATGGAGCGACTGACGCTCAGATCGATCCGCGTCCACAGCCTCTTGTCCATGCTCCTACAGGACCACACACACACACACACCACTGTGATCATTTACACATCTAGAGAACAGAAAAACCTGCACCTGCTCAATTCATTGCAGCAGAAGTCAAATTGCCTTTTTCAGTGTTTGTCCCTTTGACCCTGACCTGCACCCCAAAAAAGTCAAGTTAGTCGAGCTTCCCATTCCCCCTTTATATCTTTTACACATTTACCATGTTGAAAGACCGTGTGTGTGTGTGTGAGAGATAAAATGTAACACAATAGAACCGTAGTTTGGCCTCTTACCATTTGTACCAGTTCATGCAGACGGCCATGCAGACGCAGAGCTCGGCCCGACTCAGGTAACGGAAGACAGACACCCACACCTCCCTCTCGCAGCCCGGGTCAGTCCCCCCATTCGCAACCTCCTTCTCGCCGCCTGCCTCACTCCCCCCATCCTGCAGCGAGGACAGAGGGATGCGTAGGGGGGGGACGCGGAGGAGAGAGGAAGAAGAGGAGGCGCCGTTGTTGCTTCTCTCCCGCCTGCCCGTCCGAGACCCTCTCTGCTCCTCCGCCCGGTCTCGGCGGGAGCTGCGCGCGAGTGTTTGGCTGCCCCGTGTGTGGATGTGTCTGTCTCGGCGCGAGGCGGCGGGGTGTGTTTGGCTGCCCTGCGTGTGCGTGTGTCTCTCTCGGCGTGAGGGGGCGGGGTCGGGGGTGTGGTGGGTCCTGATGGGTGGCCGGAGGAGGGACTTGCATTGGATGTAGCTCTGGCTGGGAGGGGCCGCCCGGGGGGCGACCGCAGCCTCCAGTTTGGGCACGATGGCCCCCGGGTCGCGCTTGGTCCTCGACGGCCGCTTTAGAGTCACCGTCAGATACGAGTCTTTCATGAGGTCATCGGTAGCGGGCAACAGTAGCACAGGTGGCTCCGCCTGTGCCTGTCCCCCTTCCCTCCCCTCATCCATATCCTCCACCTCCTCTTCCTCCTCTCCTCCGTTTTGGTTGGCCTCCTCACTCTCTTCCTCCTCCTCTCCTTCATCTTCTTTGGCTGCTTTCCCTCCTCGTCTCTGCGGTCTGTTCTCCTTATCCCGTCTGCCCCCCCGCACGCCGTTCCCATTCTCCCTCCTCTCCTCCCCTTCCTCCTCCTCTTCCTCCTCCTCGCTGTCGTCACTATCACTGCTGTCGCTCTCCTCCTCCGCCTCGGCCTGTCGCTCCATCCTTCCTCCTCTCCCTGCTCCTCCCCCTCTCCCTGCTCCTCCTCCTCTGAGCCTCACCCCTCTCCCTCGCCCTCTGTGGCTCTCTCCCCGGGCCTCAGGGGTGAGGCTGGGTGAGGGTTCGGGCGGGGGCAGGGGCAGGGGCAGCGCCACTGCAGAGGGGCGGTAGGGGGACCCTCTCCAGGCCCCTTGGCCCCGGGCCAGCCTGCGTCCTGCGGACAGGCCGGTGGGGGAGCGCGTGCGAGAGGTCACCCCCCTCAGGATGTAGGCTAGCCCCCGGTAGCCCAGGTGTCCGGGAGGGCGATCCAGAGAGGTCTGTCTCTTGAGAAGGAGAAAGGACAGGAAAGCGAGAGGAGGAGTGAGGTACGGTAAAGCAGTAATGTAGAACCACAGTATATTCAATTATAGGGCTGTGACGGTCATGACATTTTAGGTAACGATTAAGTCATGTTAACAACCGTTGTAAGCGTGTACACCTTTAAAGGGGCAGTCCAGTGAAACATGTTTTTATGTTATTCACATTTGGACCAAGACAGACGAAATTATCATCTCTAAAGTATGAAAAATCTATTTTATTGTCCTATTGAATAAGCATTTGTATAATCGTGCACTGGTTTTTCTGTGGTACTGTAGCACTGGTTAAAGGCAGACTGAAAGGTGACATCATGCTTACCACTTGTAAGATTTTGCTGCGCTCCATCTGTTTCTGTGATATGAAGGAATGGAAAAACTGAGATGACTGATTATGACATCATATCAATAACTCTGTAACCTTGGATCCCCCCCCCCCACCCCACCCCGACACACACACTGTCTCACCCTCATCCCCGAGTCCCTGTCTCCCTTCCTCACCCTCTTCCTGAGTCTTAGCTCCAGCGCCCCGGCTCTCTTCCTGTTCTGCTGTTGCTGCAGCAGCAGCCTCTGAGAGGGAGGGGGCGCTGGCCGTCTGGAGCGTGGTGTGGATTGCAGGTTGGGCCTGCCCCGTCGTCCCCTCCTCGCCCCCCTGTCGGCCTGGCCTGTGCCCTCCCGGTGGGTATGCTTGGCAGGCCTTGGTGTGGAGATGGAGCCTGCAGACCCCACGCTGTTGTTGTCACTGTCGACCTCGCCTGTGCCCTCCCGGTGGGTACGCTTGGCAGGCCTTGGCGTGGAGGTGGAGCCTGCAGACGCCACGCTGTCGTCGTCACTGGAGGACTGAGAGCGAAGGAAAGGGAGGGGAGAGATCACCATACAAGTCACCACAGTAACCCACCATTATTGACGACACCATCAACACCTCCATCATTAATTAAATAATGACGTTTTCTGTGCTACCGGGTTGTGGATGAAGAATGAGAGAACGCAGGAGAGAGAGAGAGAGAGAGAGAGAGAGAGAGAGAGGGCGAGGTGGATATAATTGAGCAGTGGTGTCAATTGGGCCTTGGCAGTAAACCTAAAGAAATTAAATAAAATCATGATCTTTTCCACAAAAAACCCAGAAGTCAGGAACACAAATATATACAGTGCCCTGCATAAGTAATGGATCAGTGAAGCATTCCTTCTTTTTGCTGTATGACGCAAAAGATTGGATTTGAAATCAAATGATTACTATGAGGTTAAAGTATAGATTATCAGATTGTATTTGATGGTATGTGTGTACCTATTTCAGGGCACCAAAAGTAATGGGACAGATTCATATAATGTCCAAATTAAGCACTCATGTTAAGTTTGGTCTAAAATGCTTTGCATGCAAAAACTGCCTGAAGTCTGCCACCCATTGACCCCACCAGACGCTGGGTATATTCTCTGGTGATGCTCTGGCCAGGGCTGTACTGCAGTAATCTTCAGTTGTTTGTTTTGAGGTATTTTTGCCTAACATCTTATCCTCCGAAATTAAATGCATGTTCAATTGGATTTAAATCTCAACGACTGACTTGGCCAGTCAACAACTTTCTACTTCTTGGCCCTGAATGAAAAAACTCTCTAGTTGCTATGGCTGTACATTTGGGCCATTGTCTTACTGCATGATGAAGCGTCATCCAATGAATCTAGAGGAATTTGCTTGTACTCAAGCAGACAAGATGTTTCTGTACACCTCAGAATACATTCTGCTGCAGTTCACCAGTCCTAGTGGCAGCTACAGCTTTCTTTTTAGTGATGTTCCAAACTGTTGATTTTAGCAAGGTTTTGCCTGTTTCTAGTCATTTCTTTCAGATTTGTCAGCCTAATAATGACTTTATTTGGTGTCAGACTGATCCTGACCAAGTACACAGCCTGCTATCATTAAAAATACCTGCTTCATGATGTTCATACAAGCCCCCACAAACCTGCAAGCGGCAGGTAAATATTTAACCTGCAGCTGCAGAGGGACAGGTTGATACCTGCATAAATTATGATGCTTCCGTTTGTAGCCAAACAAAGTATAGTTGCTAGGTAAATACCACATAAAACGCAAAAGCACTCTAGGTGCGTTAAAGCAGGTTTTTGAAACCTACAGACATGCAGGTAAATCAAATCTGTAGGTCTGCCGAAACGTGCAATTTGCAGGTTACACTCATGACGTTGCGTTGAAGTACATACATTTTTTGATGAAGTGACCAAAAATGTATACTTTTTCGGGAGAGGGAGAAATGGCAATGGCCAATATGTTTATAACTACCACTGCCTAAGGGACACTTCACTATTGCTCGTGTTGAGAGAGAGAGACACACAGACAGAGACAGAGAGAGAACACAAACCTCTGAGGTAGAGCCTTTGCCTTGGTTACATTTGGGACACTCCCAGCAGCTGGGAAGGTCCTTATTGATCCTGCCCTCCCCAGGCACCTGACACAGGGAGAGACAGAGGTTATAACCAGTCATAACACCTGACATACACAGCAACCGCTTCTGAAACAGCTACAACACCTGACACAGAGAGTGGTTAGTGAGCACTTGAGCGGTGTAGTCCATGCACTCATGCAAGTGTCGAGCATGCTCACCTTGATGCAGTCGGGGTGGGCAATTTGAGCGCAGTTAGAACATTCCATGAGTGTCTGGGACGGGGTTCCATCTCCGGAATCTGGGCTCCCCTCTCCACACACCGCACATGCCGCAGTGGCAGGCAGGTCGGGCTAGAGGAAAGATGACAGGGGTGCACACGCACACACACGTTTTAAAACCATTCCTTATTCCATGCATTTCTTCCTCCACCAGCCACCCCTGACACACACACACACACACACGGAGATTACTCACAGCGAGACACTGGCGCATCACGCAGCTCTTCTTGAGCCTGCCGGGTCCTCCGAACTTCCTCATGTCGTGGCAGTAGGTGCAGTCGCCGCACTCCGTCCTCAGGCAGGCGGCGCAGCGCTTACACCGCACCCGGCGGCGCCGCAGGGCCGAGATGGACGACTTGGGCTTGGTGGGCCGCGGGACCACCGGCCGGTTGAGAGAGGAAGACAGCTGTGGACGGTACACCACCGCAGGTGGGGGGGCGGGGGGCTGGTACCATGAGGGCTGCACAGAGACACAGGCGGAGCGAGAGAGAGAGAGAGAGTTAGTTTTCGGCCGACTGATGTGTGTGGATGAGTTTGCGTGTTACGCAACATGTGCGGGTGTGGTTGGTGTGAGCACAGGTGCGTTTGAGAGAGGACGTGCGTTTGAGTGCGTGTTTTCAAATACGCACAGGAACAGGTGCTCCCTGGCTCACCCTTTTGGGCCACTTGACGATGGGCTTTCCAGTGTAAGACAGCTTTGCGTCATCGTTGGAGTGTTCCTCCAGAAGCGCCTGAACAAAAGAGGAAGACCAAATGGAGAGATACTCAAGAGCTGTGTTGTGGAGCAGCTTCAATATACTTATATGTAATATATCATATATATATAATCTCCAGCACCATACCAGTGTCTATGATGTCATTGGGAGGGGGGGGGGGGGGGGGGGGGGCTGCACAAATCATGTGTCTCAGTCAAGACAATTGTCCCATTACTTTTGGGACTCTGTATAAGAAGTGTTGTCATTTCTAAATGGAGAAACCAATATGTACACAAATACCAAAGAAAATCGCCACTTAAAGCCTCATAGTATTTTTTTTTTCCTACAGATGAAACGCACTCCCACTGGCTGGAAACTTGTTATAGTTTCTGAATCACTGAATTTTAAAATAAATAACTATAAGCACCTTTTCTCTTATTTATTTTTTTGACAACACTGTTTTCACATATCTAGACATGGTATGGTGCTGGAGATAACAAAAAAAAAATGGTGAAGTGTTCCTTTAAAGGATTGAATGTTGCCAGGATGAATGGATGAAAGAACTATCATACCCGTATGTCGTGGAGCAGAGCAGGGGCGTTGTGGATGCCCACGGGGACAGACTTCTTGGCGTCAGGCAGCTCCTCCAGTTTCCCGAGAAGGTTCCACAGCCCCTCCAACTCAAAGGGAGTCAGGTTGGTTCTGACCCCCGGGGGAGAAGAGGACTGATCATTATCATCAGCGTTCTCCTCCTCCTTCTTGACCTTGATTTGCTCACCGGCTCCATCACCATCATTCTCCTCATTCTTCTCCGATGTGCCGTTTTTCTCAAGGCCATTGACGGGCAAGTCTTCCCGGGTCAGACCTGGGAGAGAGACCAAATCAGAGGGATTAGCAAGGAATGAAAGACAGGAAAGAGAGAGAAATGGGGAGACAGGGAAACAAATAAAAGACGGAGAGAGCCAAAGTGGGGTGTGGGTGTGTGTGTGTGTGTGTGAGTGTCAAACTCACCAACGCAGAGGGAGTGCTTCTGAAACTCAGGAGTAAGGTGGGAGGTGTTGGTCAGACAGAAGAGGTATCTCTCCAGCACGTACCAGCACATCTCGTAGTAGAACGGGTAGCGGAACTTCGCCGGGACCTGGTAGAGGGGAGAAGGAGAGCAGGGCAGGTGTGAGGTACTGTCAGAGGTAAAGGAGCGATCATAGGTGTGTTCTCCTCAACCCCTTCAGCGAGGTACTCACTCGGATGCGGTCCTCGATGCTGTAGATCTTCAGCTGCATGGGAATGTTGAAGCTGTGCAGGAAGTTCCCCCCAAACACCAGGGTGTCCTCAGGTGTGTACACCGCATGGATCCAGCCTAGACCACAACAGTGTAGAGAATGAGTGAGTGTGAGTGTGTGTGTGTGTGTGTGTGTGTTAGAGACTGTTTAAGTGTGTGTGTGTGTGTGTGTGTGTGTGTACCTGAGGGGATCATGAAGGTGTATCCCTGCTTCAGCTCTATCCTCTGGCAGTCCATGGCTTTGTCCCCCAGGAAGATGTCCCCCTGTTTCCCTGACAACGCCCAGTTCTCAAAGAGCTCCAGGTTCTGGGGAGTGGGCGGGATCAGCCAGAACACCTGCAGTTGCGGAGCCAAAGGTCAGGCAGGTCAAGGGTTAAAGGTGAAGTGATGAACTGGTGACATGTCATATCTGGATCTAGAACTGGTAGAGTATATGCCAAGTGGGATCCTTGGGATGACCCTACCCTAAAGCCTCGCCTTAAACCTCATCATAACCTAACCATTTTAAATCTCAACTTCAATGGGGTGACATCACTCTGGCTTTGCACTCAGGCTTTGTTCTAAGGTACAGGAGCCAAGTCTCACCTTGCCCCCACGGAGGATGTGGTACCAGACCGACGTGCCTCCAAAGTCAATGTGGAAATCTGTGAAGGAGCCCTGGACACTCATCAGACAGTACCTGATAGGGAGGGAGAGAGGGAGTGTAGAGAGAGAGAGAGAGAGAGAGAGCGTTGGGAACAGGTAATGGTGGACAGGTAACTGGGATGAACCACGCAACATGGGACTCACTTCTGCACTTTGGGATAATGCATCTCTATGATGGCGTTGGTGGAGTCTCTCTGTCTCTCCTTAAGGTGCCGTGGCCACATGGTATCCACCCAGTCTATCAGGTCCACCTGGAGATGGAGGAATTGGGGAAAATAAGGAAGGAAATAAACAGACAATTTCTAAGTACAACCAACGGATTAATTTACTACAGTAGCCTAAATTATATTTAGTTTAGTTATCCACTACATACATGGGAAACAAAGTAAATACATCACACAAGGCAAGAAGAAATTAACTAATTAAATATTCAGTGTGTCTTTTTAAATCTGAAATTATTCATAAAATATTTATTTGGCTTTCACTCGCCTCCGGGGCTTCACTGAAAAAGGAAAACAAACACAACTGGACTGTGTGCATTCAACCAGTCTCCAATTCAACTTTGAGAAATCAGCAACATGTGAAAAATGTCCCTCTGTGAACTCCATACCTCTGAACTCAACTTGGACCTCACATCTTGCTCGCTATCTTTGCTAGGAGGCAATCAGCCAATTTCATGCATAGAAACATTCTCTTTGATAGAAATATACAGTGCACTGTTCACAAATGCGTCATACTGAATGTACTAAAAAAGTACTCCCGAAAGCACAGCAGTATTTGACCGAAAGCTGTTTTTGGTATCGCGGTACTATTGTGGTACTGCAACATTCGTGTAATGGCACTATGAGTGTACGTGCGTGGGTCTCTAATGAATACTGGGGTGTGGTGTCTGAAAAGGTTCTCTGGCCTGGTGTGTGTCTCACCGAGGCTGGGCGTTTCACCAGATTCTCCAGCCGGGTGTGACTAAACTCCAGGCTGATGACGTTGTAAAGCTTCTCTCGCCTGGAGGGCGGGGTCTCGTAGTAGCGCCGCCATTGGGCCATGGACATCTCTATGCCCTTCTGAGTGGTCACATCCATCACATCAACCATCCTCCGACTACCTATAATAAAGGAAGAGGGGACAGGGAAGAGAGGAGGATTTATCAACTGGGTCCACATAAACCTACAAAGGCCTATATGAATAAACACACATGAATAAGTGGCAAATGAAAGACAGAGGGTAAGACGTGCCGAAGGACTCAGTCAATTCGTAACCTAAGCAACCTGTGGTTAGGCGATAAGGTTATTGTAGCTCGGATCCACTTACCTACAAACAGCTTGACGTCACTGACACTGAAATCAGAGTCTGGCATCCTGAGAAAGAGAGAGATTCGGTAAGGCTGGCTATTTATCTTCTAAAAGTGAGCTGACTTCCATATTTCCAGAACTTACACTGGGGGGAATTTGACTAAATAATAAAGGAGGAGAATGACGTACTCAATGCCGAGGCCGTCTGGTTTCTCAAAGATAAGGGGGTCCCTTAGCCCCTCTCTCTGGATGTACTCTAATGTGAAGTCTGCAAACAAACACAGAGAAACAACATGTTAAATGCAAAAATACATACCCACAGCCAGTGGTCAGAACAATGTAACAATTCACAAATTGAGTTTTCCCTGGCCACGTGTTCTGACCTGGAAAACTCGGGGCCCATAGTTTTTGCTAACAAGGTCAGGAAAAACTGCGGGCCATAATCATCACATTCAATAAACTTGGTGAGACTGCATCACGGTTTGACCTCTGACCTTTTCCATCCATATGTTTAACCAGGGTGGAGTTGAACCTTTCGCACTGCAGCTTCTCATCCAGGTCAAACGACCTCTTCCCCTCAATCTCATCATCCGAGATCCCATCGTCCTGGTAACGCCGCCGCGTACCTGTACGCTAGTAACAGAGGACAGAGGCTACAGTTCACTTGAAATGGGCTTTTAGCTAAGACCATACTTAACGTATATGGATGTATCCATACCAGAGACAGTCACTGGATTATTCAACAGCCCAAGTGGGCACCACAAAAGGAGGGGCTTATCTCCCACCCCATCCCCCTTCCCTCCCATTCACTAGCTTGGCTAGACAGATGGACCCAGCATCACCGCCCCACCCCCTTCTACAATCATCACTGTCATGATCTCAACCCCAGACACATCACAAGACATTTCACTAAGACCTCTCAAAACAGGATTGATATATTTACCACACACACACACTTTCTAACACCAAACAGCACAAAATAATAACAGTTTATCATTCATAATAATTTCAGCAAAAGGCAAAAAATGACAGAAAAACCCCCAGTAATATCCTAGTCCTGAGGCCAACACAAAGGTGTCTACCAAGATGTTATGTGTATGTTTGTATGTATGTATGTCTGCGTGTGTATGGTCTCTCAATAGGTTCACCTGTGATGTTAAATGGCTGGATCGGACACTGAACTTGAACTTACGATGAACCCACTGACACACGTCGAGTCTATTGTTATGACACAACTGCCATAAAACAGTAACCCATTCATCTAGCTTGCAACCGA
This sequence comes from Argentina silus, assembly GCF_951799395.1. Classification (NCBI taxonomy): domain Eukaryota; kingdom Metazoa; phylum Chordata; class Actinopteri; order Argentiniformes; family Argentinidae; genus Argentina; species Argentina silus. The sequence continues at coordinate 12,301,140 of NC_139669.1, forward strand.
GCCAGCAATGCATTACTCAAGAGAAGTGTACTTACCAAGCGTTTGCTGTATCGTGGGTGCTGGTCGTCCATGATCTAGGACAACAACATTGAGCGTGATTAACAGCATTAACAATGTAATTCCACTGTATTAGCTACTTTCATTCCAAGTTTTTTAATGGCAAACGACAGCGCCCACTGAAAAACTACTGCAACCGACTGTTTGACAGCTTGCCAGAAAGGCGACAAGGAGCCACTACTAACAAACTAACCTACTTGCAGTTTCAATTTATGTATGCTTTTATTATAAATACACATGCGTTATTGCTCCTTATTCTGACACGTGAAAGATACTGTATTCACATCAACATCAGCTATAAACAACAATGATCAGTAGCATTTGCCATTTAAAACAGCGAGAAAAAAATCAATAGTGCACGTAAATGAATAGCACTATAGCATATGTATCTAGCCTAGCTAGGCCTGGAGAGCGTTACGTGAGGTAATACAACTTTATATACATAATTACGCTTAGACAAGCTATCTAGCGTAGTGTTACCAATCTTACCCACTAGCTAATAGCTCATAAGATAATGGCTTGTTGTCTCTGACTGTCCTCTGTCCGAATGAATCCAAATTTCCATACAATTACACGCTTGGTGGATATCAGCTCATGAAGCTGGTTAGCTAGATACTGTAACTGAACGTATTCTTGCATCATCAAAAATAACATTTTTTGCAAGCTTTTGTTAAAGATACAATTCTGCGGGCAATACGCGTTCCGGACAGGCTAGCGCGACCCCCTTTCATAATACCATTAGGTGTGTTGGCTAGCTAGCCAGGCTAGCGGAGCGAACTGCATTTAGCTGTGTAGCTAGCTAGCAAATGTTAGCTAGCCAATGTAAGCTAGCTAGCTAGTCAAATTCAACGGCAGTTTGTTGTTATGAGATAACTTTTTGCCGTACCAATACACCAACTCCTTCAGTTGCTGTGGTCTGTATGTCGTCCTCAAGACCGGCTTTCAGATCATATCGCTGAAGTTTGTATCCATCTTAGTGTAATGTTGTCTGTTTAGTTTGTTATCCTTGTTATTGTGCGATAAAGTTAAGGCGATCCGCTTCGGGCCGCCATTTTCAGCTGAGCACCAAACACACACAACACGACCCGAAAGAGAAGAACCCGCCCCCGATTTACCAATACTTAATTGATTAATCAACAACGGAACGTTGTGATTGGGTAGAAACGATGCTTCTTCAAAAGGGGCGGGTTTGTAGAGGCGTTTAAACCGCGCCCACGTGGTGTCAATGAGACGAAGTAGCCAATGGCCGTAGAGGGCAATCTGATGGGCAAAGCATCTATTCGCTAGGGTGTTAAAATGGGGTCAACGTGACAGCCTATCATCAGGCCAGTATGGGGAGCAACTCAGGCACACTAAACCAATCATATCGGATCATAGTAAAGCTGAAGATATACTCGGAAAGATCCCATGACATAAGGAAAGACGGAGCATAATAAACGGATAATAGTTGCTACTAGTCGCTGATACCACTTGGTAACGGAATAATAACATATTAGGGGGGTGGGGGGCAATAAAGAGAATCCCAACGACAAGAGACACATATAATACCACGCACACAAAATATTTTTATTACATAACAGGCTTTACTTGGTTGACACCACCGCGCTGAATGAGTGACAACCGCCTAGAAAGCCATCATCATCAGTTACATTTCAGTATTGTACATACTGACTGACAAAGCATAGAGACAACATTGCATGAACATCAATCACATCAACCATACATGAAGCAACTAACAAATACACGCTCAAGAATTAGTAAATCGAGGACTTTGACCATAAAGCACAGCTATTAATATATTGTGAAGTTAGAATGTTGTTGCTCAGATAACACATATTTTGTTATGCTTACATTACAATCATTGATGACCTATTAAATTCATTTGTCCAAATAATGCAATGTCCTCCTTTAATGGCCAGGGGGCGATGTAGTCCATTGGATCCTCAAAAGTCCAAGATCCTAAATCAGGATTAGTCCGAGGTCCTAAATTCTAATTAAATTGAATTGGTGAATTGAATTGCTGAACACATATTAGAGCAGTGATCTAAATTAAAAGACATTTAATAACTATGACAATTTTCCCTACAATTCATACAGCAAGAGGAAATGGGACAAGGGGAAGGGAGGACCAAAGAAGTGTTCACAGGTCTGGTTTGTTGTTGTTCTTTTAAGTTTTGATAGGCCTAAAGAGAGGGACCCTTCAGTCATAAATCTTCTGGCTCATGGAAAACCAACAGGTTATTCTGTCTGAAAGCAAAGAAAAACAAATATTTCTGCAAGGACAATATGTGCCATAATCTAAATGGCGCTGGATGGATATAGAGGTGCTCTGATGTGTGTGTGTGTGTGTGTGTGTGTGTGTGTTTGCAGAATTTGTCTTTACCTGTTCAAATCCTTTACGAGAAGAAGCTGTACAGATAGGAGAACACAATGATTCCAATAATCGCACAGCACAATGTGATCATCATCTTTTTCTGCAGATTCAAAGAAGAGCAAGAGAAGTATGAGAGGTGGTAAAGGAGAGCAGGAGACAGGCTGAAATGAATAATTATCATATATTTGATTCCTATCATCTGAAGACATCATGGATGTCAATAAACTACTTTCTACAAACTAACAGTTGAATTAAGTATGAGAAAACAGGAGAAAACAGGTTTGGTCGATCAGGGGCGGGGTGGGGGGGTGGGGTGGGGGTGGCGAAGAGCATCAGAGTGTGAGTTTGTGTGTGTGTGTGTAAGACTTTGTGTGAGAAAATGAGGAGATAGATGGCAAGGGAGGGAGACTTACCTCTACTTGACAACCAAGGGTCTACAAGCTCACCATGCTATGTGGCAGGTGAGCTTGTGTGTCAATTACAGTATCGTAACATACATACAGGAGACAGCAAGAATACATAGATGTAAACTAAAAACCCATCTCTTTAGACTACACCTGGGCCTCTCCTCCTCAGACCTCTCCCCCTCCTAGCACTTCACAACACAAGAACTTGTGATTAACCTGAACTTTCTCTAGCGCTGTGACTGCATGTGGCACTTACTGTTATAGAAAATCTTACTTGACTGTGATGTATAGTTGTTTCACTTACAATAAGTACACTTGTCTAAAGTAAGTCGCTCTGGATATGAGTGTCCGCTGAATGACTCAAATGTAAACAACTATCTTTCAGAGAAATATATCATTCACAAATGAGTTGTTCACGATGAGTCATTCACAGAAAACTCAGTCGCTCAGATTCTCTCTTAAGACATACCAACTCAATATTGCACACTCTGCAAATTTACAGTAAAACTACACAATGCCTTAAGAAGCATGCAGATGAAACAGTCACCACCAAACCATTAAAAAACATAAAATCTTTTATTCCTTCATTAAAATCTTTGGCATTCACCATAACATTATGGCAAACATAGAAACATAGCTTACATTTAAAACAGCCTTTAATAACACTTTAAATTCCCAGACACTCAGTGTCTCATTCATAGTCTTGTCATTCGCCACTGTGGACATAAGGGCATTGTGATTGGAGAGGATGTAGATGTGAGGGATCAGAGTATAGTGGAAACCAATCAGAAGCCTTGAAGTAAGGTCATCTTTGTGTGCTTTGACGAGTACAAAAAAAACACTACCGGAGTGGCATCAAACACTCTGGTACATGCTCAAAGTCATATCCTTCATATTAAGACTGAGATCCACTGGGCTTCCGCCTCAACATAAGAATCATAGGTGCAATAAACAACACACCATTCCTCTGCCAGCTTGGGGAGGGAGGCAGTGGATAGTTTTACACACTTATAATGGCAAGACATTTCAGACAGGGGTGGGGTGGGTCATGGGGATGAAGGGATGGACGTATACGTAATATAGAAAAGTGAAAAGTGAAATACCTTTCAACAGGCTGAAGATAAGTTAAAATGAATTAAATAGCTTAACATTATAAAATACATTTAAAACAGTGAATGGAAATGAAATGCATTTTTTTGGGGCATGAGGCTTTAACATTTTCCCCTTTTTTAAGACTCCCTTTTTCCATTATTACAGGTGCGTGGGTCTCTTTAGTTCCCTGGTTCCTCTCCCTCCGAGTCCTCAAACCAATCAGAGACTCGTCCACCTCTGGGAAGAGACCAGCCTGCTCTGACCAGGCAATCCCACCCGTTGACCCTTTTCTATTGGTCAGATATACAGTGTGTGGGGGGGGGGGGGGGGAGTGTCTGGGTGCAAGAGGAGTGATTAGTTGAGTCTTCCTCGCCCTCTGAGGCGTTAACAGCTGGAGGAGGGTAGGACGGAGTGATGTGGAGAAGGAGGAGGAGGAGGATGATGGATAGATAGGGGGCGTGGCTCCTCTATACTGTTTGTGATAGGATGATGGCGAGGATGATGACGGCAAGCACGGCACATACCACAGCAATAATGATTGTTTTCTATAGAGAGGGAGAGAAAATGGAGAACAAATATATGAGTATTTAAGGTAACATATGAAGACAGAGACAGACATAGACAGAACTGCTGAAGGAAATGAAGCTTTGAACATGATGATCATAGCACAGTGACTCATCACTGTAAAAGTCAACCAAGAACACAGATGACAGAGCCCAACTACACCAAGGAGTGACAGGGACACAAACATCATGCCAACCAGTAACGTCGCCTTGTGGGCACCCCTTCACTATACATAAACCTGAACACATGCAAAAACAAGAACCACTCAAACTAAGTGCACTTACACAGTGTTCCCATCAAATGCAATCCCAGACACACGAGAGAGAGAAGTCAACACACCCAAAGATCTAAAACACACAAACACACCCTGTAAAAGCCCAAGAGGGAAAAAACACACACACAAGTTTCACACACACTCACACCCTTAGACTGCCAAGCCAAAGCTCCAAAAGCACCCTGTCGCCCTCCCAACGTTACTCACCATTTTACACTTTTTAGTCCTACCGATAAGCCCACAATCAGAGCTATGATGGCCAGCAAGACTAGCAGAGCCACAACTATTATCACAATTTTCTGTAGGGAACAATCAAGTTGACTCTATTAGAACCATTTTTCCATTAACATTTACCATGAATGAAGAAGTGTCTGATATCACAACCACATTGTGTATGGAACAACTCTGTGTCCATTGCTTTGTGTGGCAAAGGAGAACCTCTACACAACCTGCCCGCTATGGAGGAAAGAATCTTATTTTTTTACCACTCCTTTTCCACGATAGGTTAAAGCCATCGACAACAAAATAACATGTCTTTTCAAACAGTCTCACGTAAGCACACAAACGCACACACAGAGAAACAAAAACTCTTGAGTAAAATAACACTTTTTACTGTTTTAAAACATCGTGACATTCAAACCACAGTCATGCATCAGATGACATGGCAGGCTATTGTAGTTGCAGTTGAAAAGAGGAAATGATATACAGCTTTAGGGAGAATAGAAAATGAAGAGAGAGCCAGAGAAAGACTTAAGCGTGGTATTTGTGCAAATATTGTGTGTGTGAGTGTGAGAGAGTGTGTGTGTGTGTGTGTAGCTCTTGGGGGGTAGAGATCTGGAGGAGGGGTCTGGGTTTGTTGGGCAGAGGGAGTGGGAGGGTTGTGGGATCCTTGGGGAGGTGGGTCATTAGAGGCTGGCTAACAGGGGCAGGGGTAGGGGCAGGGGTAGGGGTAGGGGTAGGGGTAGGGGTAGGGGTAGGGGCAGGGGTAGGGGCAGGGGCAGGGGTAGGGGCAGGGCGAGGGACTTCCTCAGGCCACTCACACGCCGGGCCTCCTGCTGAAACTTGGCGGCTTTCTTCGTGTCAGCTACCGCCCGCTCCACAAAGCCCACCGATTGGTCCATGTTGTTCTCAATCCTTTCAATCATTCCACCCTGACAAGGGGCGGGATGTCGGAAGGAAAAAGATGTGCGGATGGGGGGGGGGGGGGGGGGGGGGGGGGGAGTGGTAGCGAAAGAGAAGAGAAGAGGAGAAAAGAGTGCAGAAGAAACGCAGAAGACATGTAGACTGTGTTACAGTGGTGTGTGTGTGTGACCAGCAGTGTGCATGTTTGGTCTACATAGTGTGTGTGGTTTTAAAATATGAAAGCGTGCCAAAACTGTTGCTGTGCGTGTCAGAAAATGAATATATAGTCTGGAGGCTTTGTACTGCGGTAAAGGGGATAGGCTCATTTAAGGGTAGAGATAGGGTGAAGACCACCATCAGAGCGGAGCTTGGGTAAACATGGAGTACAGTACCTTGCGTGCTTTGCTCTGGTACCTGATGGCTTTTTTGGTCTCAGTCTTAGCCACTGTTATGTGGTCCACAGCTTTAGACACCTGGCACTCTATATTGTTGACTATATCACCCTGAAAAACACACACACACACACACACACACACACACACACACACAGTAAGTCAACAAAGCAGGACTATCGATTTCATAACACATAACTGATTGCATAAGAGAAGCAACAAAAATAGCATAACAGAGAATGAAAGGTTAAGAACAATGTAATGCTCTTACCTCACAACCGGCTTTCCCTCAGAAAGCATAGGATAACCAACAAGATACACGCGGTTACAGAGACTTCATGTGGCAGTGATGACTAGTTTACAGTGTGTGGTTGCATCCATTCTAATGTGACTGATACTGTACAAATATTAAAACTGTGAATGGATGTGACTCGCTAACTAAACTCATCAACTAAACTCATCTAGTCATCAAAAATGACTGAATGATGAGAGGGAGGTATGGACGGACAGAAAGACCAAGGGAAAGACCCACGCCAGTGGGGAGGAGGAGGAGGAGGAGAGCAGGAGGAGTGGACAAGGGCCAGAGAATGACTGAGAACGGTAGAGAAAGACAATAGGACACCGGAAGAAAGAACAAGCTAGGAAAAGACAGACAGACAGACAGACAGACAGACAGACAGACGAAAAAGGGGGAAAAAGGGGAGAGAAGGAGAGAAACAAAGTTAAACACAGCAGGGTTAACATGTGGGGCCAATGATTGGATGGATGGATGGATGGATGGATGAGTGCGTAGCTGGACAGATGAGTGGCTAGATGGATGGATAAAGGAGGCAAATGTACCTGGCTCTCCACCAGCATGGCAATGTCTACAAACATGTCGTGGAGCTCCTTGATGCTGCTTTCCAAACGCACTATGTCTTTGTGTCGTGACTCAATCTCACTCAGAGCCTGCTTGGAGATGCTGGAGTCCATGATCTACACAGGGGAGAGGGTTAGTGGTACACATACTCACACACAGATATTGTACACACACACACACACACACACACACACACACTTACCCCTGCCGCGAAGACAGCTGAATTTCCACTCTCTAACATCTCCTCGAGCTCCTCATCTGTTGTTGCTTTACCAGCTAGAGAAGGGAAGAAAATTGTTGTACATTTCATACAGTGTATGTGTGTGTGTGTGTGTGTGTGTGTGTGTGTGTGTGTGTGTGTGTGGTGTGTGTGTGTGTAACTCACTGATCTCCAGCTGTCTCTGGATGCGTCCTTTACTCCTCTCCCTGAAGTCTACCTGAGCCTCGTTGTACTTGGTCATCACGTCCACAAACTTCCTGGACAGCACTGCATGCTGAGAGAAGGGGAAACAGGAAGGAGACAGGACGGGGGTCATGTGGAGCGCTGCTGACCCTACTGACAGGCTTACATGTAGGTGGCTGTTTTGTCAATGCTGAGTTTGTCGACTGACTACACTAGGTAGGATTGTACCCCTGTATCACAGTGAAGGGAAACCTTGTACTAAGGGCATACTGCATTACAATTCTGCTACAATGTGGTGTTGGGCAGCCATATTTTAGGGCCTACCCAATGAGACTATACTGGACTGTTGGAAGGCTTCAGATCTGGGTAAAGGGTGAGGGGAGATGAACTCTGACCTGTGATTTACGTATCCGCATGTCAGCTGACACTCTCTCCTCCTCCTCAGACTCCAGATTCCTCTCGATGGCTGAGAACCAATCAACATGCCTGATTAACCAGGATTCATCAACCAGAACTATTCAGTAAAATCACTATTAGCCAATAAGCATCCACTCGGTTTCTGTTACATCCTGTGGGAAAGGGACTCACTCTTGAGTTTGTTGCGGGCATTGTTGGCCATCTTCTTAATATCGTTGGTGAGAGCCTCCAATTCATCCTGCGTTTCTGTGAGGAAAGAAGCTAATTAAATAATCCACAGAGAGAATAGGAGAAGCTAAGATGGAGGAGGAGGAGTCATATACAGAAGAAGAAAAGAGATAAGAGATGTAGGTGAAACGAGAGATGAAGAAATCTAGAGAAGGAGAGATAGGTAGAAGGGGGGGGGAGAGAGAGAGAGAGAGAGAGAGAGAGAGGAGGCATGGGAAGTATTTACTCTGGTCTGACGTGGGTGCAGACAGGATGACTGAGTAGAGTTTCTTGACTTCAGCCACATTCTCATCAATCTTATCAATACTGTTCCGGATGTCCTCAATCTGAAACACAGAGAGGTAGAAAGCTATGCACACATGCATTTATCATTTATGCGCGCACACACACACACACACACACACACACACACACACACACACACACACACACACACACACACACACACACACACACACACACACACACACACACACACACACACACACACACACACACACACACACACACACACACACGTCAGTAGGAAAAACAAACACACACATACACACGTACATACACACTCACCTGGCAGAAGAACTCGTCCATGAAAGCTGCGTTGTCCACAGCGATCTCCACCTCCTCATCGTCATTGTCACACGTCTGAAATGAACAGAAACTGGCATCAGTATACACACACACACACACACACACACACACACGCACGCACGCACATAACATGGTGTATCTGTGCTGAGTGTGGCACACACACACACACCCGCCCAAGTGCGTGCACAGTGCCATGCACACACACACACGGCTTGCTGATATTTGCACTATGAAGGGCAAGGGCAGAGCTAACGAACAGAACCGGTTTTTAGTTTTTGACCTCTCCTGCTTAAATAAATGTCAGATAAACGGGTAAACAGTCAGAATGCTGTGCTGTATTGTCAGCTGGAACGGTAGGACAAAAGGAGAAGGGTTGAAAACAGAGAGGGAGAGAATGGAGAGGGAGAGAATGGAAGGGTCACTGGACAGAGAGAGCCCTACTGGGGTGGGGAGGGTATTTGGCATTACATAACTGGGTTTGGGAGATGATGAAAATGATCTCAATGCCCCCTTATCGTTTTATATGGCAGGCATGCGTAAGTAATGGGACAGTGAAGCAGTGAGGCTCTATAATCCAAAAGTATGGATTTGAAATCAAACAATTACTATAAGGTTAAAGTATATATTATCAGCTTTTGTGGGACAGTTGTTTTGGGGAGCATTTTTCAGTCATCCACTGTACAAGTCTTCCTTAGCCTACCAGCCTGTTTGAGATTGTTGAGCTCACCAGTGCTTTTTTCTCTTTTATATTATGTTCCAAACTGTTGATTTGGGCAAGCCTAAGGTTTTGGGTATGTTTCTCGTAGTTATCTGAATGTTCATCTTAATAATGGCACCTCTTTGACTTTCATTGACACCTCTTTGGTCCTCATGTTGACAGATATATAGTAGACTCCAAAGGCAAACACAAAGCCTAGAATCAATACTAAACGTTGACAAATCTTATGCCTACACATATGATGCGACAGAACATACCTGACTAACCAGAAACCCCAGTAAAGACCCTAACCCATTTCTAAAGGTTGAAACCAATATGTACACAAACACTATCAAATAAAAGCTGAGAAACTCTACTCTACTCAACTCTACTTTAACCTCATATTGTTTGATATCAAGCCAAAAGAAGAAAAAATGCTTCACTCTCACATTACTTATTCAGGGCACTGTATATGCTTAGCAATGGAGGCTGGTGGAGGGAGAAAGCAGAGGACAGGCTCATGGTAATCCATGGAATGGAATGCCTCTCTCTGTCCCTACTCCGTATGACAGGCTGTGGGTTCTCACCTTACAGTTTTACTGTTCAACAGTTACAACAGTTGACAGCTGTTACAATGTTACAGTTTATGTCTTACAGGGCTACTGTAGTCCAAAGTCTGAGTGCTTTACTTCCATGGTCAAACAACAGAGAACAAAGTCAAGACAAGGAGACACAGCGTAACCTGCTGATTCTCTCCGTTCCCTCCCCTCCTCTCCTCCCTCTACCTCTCATTTCACACACACATCAGCTGAGTTCTAACACTCTGTCCTGAGTCAGCTGATTCTCCTGTAACTGTGCAACTAACTTACAGGGCCCACATGAAAACCTGGGGCTTCATCTGAAAGGCAATTCTATAATATAGTCACTTTTTACATACAGCTGGAGAGACATTGCGTGTTGACAGGAACATTCACTATAACTCCATGGTCATTTTTAGTGCTCAGCGTCGAACTCCTCCTCTCCACTTCGAATAGCAAATGTATGCAATGTCTTTTACAATTCGAACACACACACACACACACAGCTGCAGTAGTGAGATAAGACTAGTCAATGCACTAATTTCCTTCCTGTGCTCTAAGTCTCTCTCATTCAGCAAAAATGAGGGACGGAGGGAATGAAATGTGTGAAAGAGAGAAAGAGAGAACACACTGAGAACGCGGTGTGTCAGTTTGACACTGAAACCACGGGGATACAAGGGTTTCAGTGTCTCCCTTTAGTTAGCGGTCCGTTAGGAAACTTTCATGACAGGCCCCCATAAACCTCACTCATCCTTGTGACTATTATGACACTCCACCTCCTATTGAGATGAGATACCTCTCTGCTGTGCAACCTCAAGACATATGCCCAGTCACATTCCCCTCAACAGGACAATAATAACTAGACACATAACCTTTACAATGGTGCTGCTTCACTGATTCTTAACCTAAACTCACCGAGCACTTTCTTAGGAACACCTGAACACCTTCTCATGGTGGAGGTGGTGTAATGGTGCGGGGAATGTTTTCTTGGCACACTTTGGGCCCGTTAATACCAATCAATCATCGCTTGCATGCCACAGCCTATTTGAGTATTGTTGCTGACCATGTGCATCCCTTCATGGCCACCAAGGTTTCATGAACATGACAACGAGTTCAGTGTTCTTCAGTGGCCTTCCCAGTCACCGGATCTGAATCCGATAGACCACCTTTGGGATGTGGTAGAACTGGAGTTTCAAAGCTTGAAAGTGCATCTGAAAAATCTGCAGGAATTGTGTGATGCAATCACGTCGTCATGGACCAGAATTTCAAAGGAATCTTGTGGAATCAATGTCACGAAGAACTGAGGCTGTTTTGAGAGCAAAGGGAGGCCCTACCCAGTATTAGTATAGTGTTCCTAATAAAGTGCTCAGTGAGTGTAGATGTGCTTATCACAGAGGCATGTGATTGAGTCTTTTCATTGGCCCTTTTCATTGTAAAGCCTTCCCAAGTGCTTAATCCCACTCTTCCTGACACTATTAAATTTTTCTTTTTCATTTTTCAAATGATAGATTCAGTCCTGTACAATCTGACTGAATTCCATCACAGATAGAAAGACATAATGCGAGACTTGGACTGTGTGATTAAATTACACTCTGCATTACAACTGATTTAGGATAAAGACCTTTCCTCTCCCACTGCTGACCTCTACGACTGAGAGAGATTACATTCAACACAAGATTAACTATACAGTAAAAGTAGGAGCCAGGGTCATCATTTACATTAAGTTAATTAAGTAACACTGTCATTGCTTTGGTCACATTGTATTAGCATGTTGTTCTGTAGTCGTTTGGTAATTGTATGTCGTATAGAATCACTCAGTCATTAGTGCTATGCAATTCCAAAGCCATTTCTAATGTACTGTGCAACAACATGACACTGACTGCACTGGGGGTTAGTTCTGTCCAAGAACTACCACCCGCCCCCCACAATCACACATTCATTCACACACGTGCGCGCACACACACTCACACTCACACTCACACTCACACTCACACTCACATCCTGTGAGAGACTACAGCAGAGTGTGACCAGGCTATAGGATAACATGACACTGCACTTGAGTGTGGAGTGATGGAGATATTTCTTGACAGTGGACACATCTAAATATTCAGTCCAGTATCATACAGTAGAATGCAATCTGTCTCTGTACAGATCGTGGTCTCTCAGCAGTCCGGTTAGAGAGTTCGGTACAGGACACTGGGGGCATGAGACTGAACTGTTGGTGGGGTGTGTTGACTGGACTGTGGTGTATATTGTCCAGAGTGGTTTCCTGTTTCAGTCTATTCCCTAGTCTACAGCATCTGTCAGCTGACCTGATCATGCACCAGGCATGAGCACGCACGTCAACAATACAACCCCACCAGCAAGTTAAACATTAGAGGGAGAAAGCGAGCTAAACCACCAGACTATGGCTTCCAGGTATATGTAAATGGTTGTTCAACAAGTATAAATTATAAAAAAATAAACTAATGGACCCTGCACGCATTTCCATTTTGCTTTCCTTATCCTGAGGGACACCAACTGTAGCTACCTGTGGACAGCATTGACAAACTAAACATTGCAAATATTTGGCAAACAATTAAAAGGTGGCCATGGCAACATATCCTGACGCTGCTGCACTGAACCAGAACGGGTGCCTCACCCAACGCGAACCACTTTATGACAGAACAGTTACATCCTGGTTCAATTGTATGAGAAACTAGGCCTACAACCTATCAGCTTGAGTAGCCTGTGTGGTGTAAACGAATCCATTGAAAATACACTGAAACAATGAGGGTACTACAACATTAATTGGCAAAGGTGGCGATGCCATGGGTCCACTTCTATTATTAGGCCCACCTGCCTAAAATAGTAATTAACTGATGACGTGAGCACTGCTATGCCATATTGAATATGGATATCGCGCGAGGGACGACAGACTTGTTACCCGTTACCTTGTCTTAACCTCCACCCGAGTTGCAACTGTCCTGAGTGACATGTCCCCAATAGACACACCGACAAAACTAACCTCCCGGGACCATTATTCTTTATCTAATTAATAATCAAAAATCTCTTAAATTCTCTCTTTGATTCAATTGAGACTGATCATCTCCGAGGTTGAAGTTATGTCATCATATTAAAATGCATCAGGGCTTCAAATGCCGTAGTTTAATCAGCTTGCATCGAATAAGTACCGATTTTGTTGAACAATAGACCAAATAGACAAGTGTAAAATAATTTCAATAGGCCTACACATCTGTCTCGCTCAGGAAAAAGTGTCACTAACACTCCAAACACAACATTCCGACACTTACCGCTTTGAGTTGCTCCAATCGGTCCTTCATCCTGCCGACTATAAATAAAACAAGCTAAAACAAAGAAATAAATATAGATATATACGATAAACTATTTGAGATCTGGTCCTAGAACTGTCAATTCCTCAGCCAGCTGGACAGCTAGCTGTAGAACGGAATCCCACCGCCAGTGAGTTGAAAATCAACTATTCTAAAAGTATTGGTAAGGTTCTGCGTAAAAATGAGTTTTGTTGATAAATTACTGCTTTTCCGCCAATTGTCCATACAATATGGCTGCGGGGCTAGAAGATCGTGTTTTTTGCTAAATCTCTTCGCAGGGGATTAAAACAACAGTTGTGTACAGCCCGCATAATCTCTCTCTCTCTCTCTCGCTCGCTCGCCCACAGTAATCATACTAAAACGCACTTTCTAGATCACGCATGCGTAAAGGCTCCTCGTCCACTTGTCGTATATGCGGCCACGCCCTGGACAGTGTGATACCTGAGTGTTGACCGACCGTGCCAAGTTAAAGGGAACGCAGCCTCAATTCATTTTATTCTACTTCACGGTGACATATGATTTGTGTGTGGCATTTGACCTGTCTACAAACATGTCTGTGCGCAAGAGAAGCCTATGAATAGGCTATGCTTATTGACGCACGGTAAATGTGGGTGTATTTGTTAGAGATATAGCCACAGGATCGATGTCTATAGCCTATCCCACCTCACTTCCAATCGGGACTCTACCGTTCATTAACCACCCGCCCCCCACAATCACACATTCATTCACACGCGCGCGTGCCCTCGCGCACAAACACACGCACGCACGCACACACACACGCACACACACACACACACTCACACAGATCATCTGCCATCTCTTTCTCTCTGTTAAGCCGATAAGGACATGGTTTATTACTACCCGTGACCAATGACTGCCAGTGACTCATGATAGCTGCTGTGTCTCATGGCACCAACACTAATAGGAATAGGCTAAGCTACAGGAAACAGAAGGTTGGAAATGTAACATGTCTCTCTATCTCTCTTTAACACCCGCACACACGTACACGCACTCACACACACACACACACACACACACACACACACACACACACACACACACACACTCACACCCAATTATTTAAAATAATCTAAAATGACTTAAATCCAAACAAATAAATCAGACACATTGATCAACTTGCACAGATAGTGAAGTGAAGTTAAGTGACAGAGTGAAGGACCAGGTGGTGACGTCTCAAAGGGCTCATAAAAGCCAAGATGTTTTTAAACACGTCTTAATTCATGCTGATGCTACCATGATTATGTATAATCATGAATGAATCATAAATAATGAGAGAGAGAGTTACAGAGGCTACAACAAAAAAAGCTTAACTCTCATCCGCACCAAAAACGGGTTAACTTTGCAAAATGGTGCAAAATGTAACATTCAAGGTGCAAAAAGTAACATTCAAGCTTTCTAATCAGATCTCTTTTTTTTTTTTTTATCCAAAGCGACTTACATTGCAGTGAGTGCATACATTTTTCAGTATATATGGTCCCAGCGGGATTCAAACCCACAACCTTAGTTAACGCCATGCTCTACCAACTGAGCCACAGAGGACAACTACTTCAGTTATCGATAACATTTCACAGTAAGATAAAGTACCCCCCCCCCCCATGTACAGTACGCTGTCTTCAAAATGTTGCCTGTTGCCATTATACAGACAATGTTCTTGCTGTACATGTCTTTTCCCTTCAACATAGAGAACAATCTTAACAATCTCTACCTACAACAATGGGTAGGCCTCTGCTAGCTACAGTACATTTGGTACGCTATGCTACAGAAACACAACAGCTAAGGTCCGACACTGCAAGTAAATTTCGGGGGGTTATATTAGCAAGGATGTTGTTGTTTGTAACTTCTAACTGAATTTCGCCTAGGTGGCCGGAGGAGCCAGAGTTCCAACATTTAGGCCCTCCTCCTTTAAAATACACAATTCACCATAAGATCATATTCTCACATTTTTAATAAAGTATTTACTTTTGCCTAATTTGATCTCAAATCCAAATTGCTGGGGTATAGAGGAAAATTACAGCTTCAATGTCATAAATTCAGTGTACTAATGGAGGTCTGTGTGCAAACTGTTAGAAGACAGACGTCTGGTGGCCGTTGTGTGGAACTGCAACCTGAACAGGCAATGAAATCAGTGCTACCATCAAAGGTGGACATTACAAAGGCGCCGCCTGGTGGCTGTTATGTGAATCTGCAACCTAAACAAGCACAATGATGTGCGACAGTATACCAGAAAACAGTGACGTATACTAGCATTGTGGATGTAGAAATTAATTATCAACCCTAGCTATTTCAGGGGATAAAAATAATGTGTTTCAAATTCAGTACACATGTCCATATCTTCTACTTTTCACTAGATTACCTGCTTTCCACCTGAACCTTTCTCACCCGATTTCACCAGGGTCCTGTGTACCAAATTTCTGCTCCTGAAACCTGGCAGGGTGTTCATATCAAAGTACAAGTCATCAATATGAAGTGCACTGCCAGCAGTAGCAGGATTGGGGTAAAGACAGGGGACCAGGGTGAAAATCTCAAGTGAAACCCCTAGAATTAAATTGACAGAGCTATACACATCACAATGCATACATTTGGATTACAAAAAGATGGTTTAAAAAAAAAAAAAAAAATTCTCTAGCGGTTTGTTGAGGGTCACAGTGAAGCATGTCCCTAGAAATGGTATTACTTCCTGCTCTAGAGTGCAGCTGTGCCTATGGCCCCTTCAATTGTTTAAACTCGATTCCTCCACTCGCTTCCTACTCAAAAACACATTGGAGAAGATCTAGGTTTAAGAGAGGTGGTCAAGAATTTTGTTCCTTACAATTGAAAAGGGCCATTGAGATAATCACAGGCAATAACTGTATACCTGCTGCAGTCTACCTGGGTTGGTGTATACACTGACGGGTGTATCGGGTGAAGTTCTGATAATCGTACACAATCAAATAAAGAATCAGAGACAAAAAGCATCTTATATTCAGAATGTTTTTATTCAAAGTTTATTCCCCCTAGTGCTTCCGGTTGGCCTTACTTCAGCGTGTGCTGGGTAAGGTCAGAGGATGGTGCTCAATGATGATGACGACAAATAGCACATTGCCATGCCAACACTATAGGGTGGGTGTGTTTTACAGTGAAATTAAGAGAACCACACGACTTCACCAAGTTTGTCTTTGTTTTGGAGGTTTAAAACACAAACGAAACGAAAAAAAAAAAAGAAGAAAAAAATCAAAAATAAAAATAAATCTGCAACGGGGATTTTACAGTAAAGGGGCCAAACTCCAGCAACTTCATGCCACCGCCAGGGGAAGGGGGGTCATGGGTAACAGGTTAAAGGTCGTCATCTTCATCTGGAAGCGCTGTTTCTGATGCCACCTGGAGAGGGGACGGGTGGGAGAGAGAGAAATTAATAATGGTTATGGTCAATACGTCGATGGCATCTGTATGGTGCACTCTAACTTCTGATATTAACAGATCATTCATATCCAGTTTCATCTAGTATCAATCACTGTGTTGTATATGCAGTGAGGTACCAGACGGTGTCGCAGTCATACTCACTTTGAGGTCATGCTCGTACTGGGCGGCGAGGGAGGGGTCCATCTGGATCTCTGGCGGTGCGAGGGCAGGCATGGCCACAAACTCCAGGTTAGGGTCGCCGATCAGCTTCCTTGCTAGCCACAGGAAGGGCTTTTCAAAGTTATAATTACTCTTGGCTGAGATGTCGTAGTACTGAGGGAGGGTGGGAGAGAGAGAGAGAGAATGAATGGTTCCCATCACAACCGTGCAGTGGAGTAGAGTTTGAAGTCAAGCAAGATGCCCACTAGTCCACAACCCCAACCACAAATGTTAAAAACACTCCACAGGGTATTACCTGCAGGTTCTTCTTGCGATGGAATACGATGCTCTTGGCTTTGACTTTCCTGTCTTTAATGTCCACTTTGTTGCCGCAGAGGACTATGGGAATGTTCTCACAGACACGCACCAGGTCACGGTGCCAGTTAGGGACGTTCTTGTAGGTGACTCGGGAAGTGACGTCAAACATGATGATTGCACACTGGGCTGAGAGGGTGGGAGATGATTGGATAGAATCCAGACGAGAGGGAGAGTGGGGAGTAGAAAGGAGGAAGGAGAAAGAATAAAAGGATTAAAAACGGTGTGGACGGCAGAAAAGTGCAAGACAAGCAAAAAAAGGAGTCAACATGGTTATCCAAATGTAACAGGCGCTCGTGCCAGTCACCATTTGTCCCAACTTCCGTTTTTGGCCTTGTGGGCCAACTTCATTGAGAGTTTAAATGGGCTAGAGCAGTGCTAGTATCTCAAGTATCCAGCTTCAGGTCACGATTAAACAATGTGGGTGTTGAACATCAGGGTGGAAATAATTCAAAACCAATTAGCCCTAGGTTTAAAGAACCGTCCAACACTTCTCACAGGCACAGTCGTTGAGGCCTGCGTGTGCCATACCTTGAATGTAGTAGCCGTCTCGGAGCCCACCAAACTTCTCCTGTCCGGCTGTGTCCCACACGTTGTACTTTATGGCCCCTCTGTTGGTGTGAAAGAGCAGCGGGTGCACCTCCACTCCCAGAGTGGCTAACCGATGGAGAGACAGAGGATCAAAGAGGGTGATTAGACACAGGGTAAGGGGCAAGAAGGAGGGTCAATCCATGTCAAAAGTTTCACCAGACAAATTCCCTGAAAATCTGAAGCTGAGAAATGCTGGCTGTTCAATTCCATTTTGGGTTTCTCACCCTTGCTGCACATTCTTATCAGATGCCTCCATGTTCTAATCCTCACTCTAGTGGTTGCCTCTGCATTGACAATTGAATCTGCCAACATGGCTCTCTTCCAATGATTGAAACTATGATTAAGCACTTTATAACTATGGGCTGTGCAGAGGCCCAACACCTACCTTGACGTATGAGGATAATGTGGTATCAGAAGTTCGTATACAGAGTTGGCATTGGTTATTACATATATGTCACTTAATGGAAGAGACGAACTTACCAACATATTTCTTCTCAAACTCTCCCGTCAAGTGTCTTTTCACGAAAGTCGTCTTTCCGGTTCCTCCATCTCCCACCAACACGAGCTAGAACAGGACAGAGTTGTCAGGCGTTGCTCGCTAGCTCTCCTCAAACTCAACATTGGGAAGCTATACCGAACAGAATAAAGCTGAATAATGCTGGTGAATTTGAGGGGGGCCAATACGTGTCAACATGATGAAAATGCTCACCTTGAACTGGACCTGTGGCTCGCTTTCTGCCATTATTTAATCTGTTGCAGTTTGTGATGTTCTCCTGAAACACAGCCGGGGCGGGATGGTTAGCGTTGGAACAATCAAGCTAGTAGCTCTAGCTAACTTGTTTCGACAACGAGACAGCACGCTTACAAAGTAGCAACCTCGCTAGGCTGGCTACGTAGCTAGCTGCTCTCTTGTTTTTTTTGGGCGGTAATAGCTCATTTCTAACTTCTGCAACAGTCAATCATGGCGCAAAATTGTCAGACAGTCAACCAATATGATATGGAATTTAATTGGAAGCGTGGATGACTGCGGCCGACGTTAAGTCGTGAATGCGCCCAACTATTATTAATTGAAGTTCTCAATCTTTTATATAACTGACGTAGCAAAGCTAGCTTGCTAGTTGAGCAAGCCAGCGGATGCCTGGCTGCCCGAGCTAACGGTAGCATTTAGCTAGCATTCGAGGAGTGCGCCACACAGTCAGCAGGCTGCCGCACTTTTCTAGTTTCGACAGGAACAATGTCTGACCAGCACAAAAAGATGTTCCATGGCTAGCTAACGGTATCTACCTGGTTTACCAACTAGATGCGCTTCACGTAAAGGTGTTGTTCCCTTATCTAAACGTTAAACTTGTAGCAAATGTAACTTGTTTACACAACAACCAAGAATGATTGAGACAGAACAATGCAATCCAACGAGGTAAAGTGCGCTATGCTATCCTGTTAGCAAGGCAATGGGAGCCACTCTTGTTATCACAAAGCTAGGCTAACGTGGTAGCATGGTTTGGGAAATCAATAGCTGAAAAGCTGGTTAATAACTTCCCTCGTCGACAGAAATAACTATTGCATTGAGTGTACAACTACATACAAAACATACCGGTGTGTATCTAAAGGTCCCAATTTTGATTCACAATGACTAATAATTGAATTTGATCTAGCACGACATCAGGAAAAATGTTGAGACTCACCCGGCGTTGAAGCGAAGAGGGAAAGAGTAAATGGCAGCGTTCGCGGGAGATTCAGCGTGGACCGTGAGTCAGTTTCCGCCCATATCATGTGATTATCTCAAGCGGTAAAATCTCTGGGTAAAATACATTTTTGTTTTGTTGTGACGCACAAATTACTTTGGTGCATCATTCATGTCCAGCCAATAAGATATCATTTAGAAAACGTAACACACCCTCTGTAAAACATAATACACCGTGGAATGTTCTCGCTAGACACAATATAAGATTGGTTTGTTATCAGCAATTCATGTGTAGCCAAGACAATTGAATTCCACTGCCTTGAATAAAGTAAATGACTTATAGATCAGCGGTAAATTCATATTGATTGATGTCCTGTGAACAAACACGTGATAACCATATATGATATAATTAAAATATTTATTGCATTTGTGTACACTGCTAAAAAGAGTCCTTCAGAACATTTCCTCTTAAAAAAATACATATGGATGCATATACTGTACATATTTGTAATCTTTATTCATTCAGCTTCATCTTCAGTTGTACCCATGTGATAACAATACATAACTCATAATATTTGTGAACATTGCCAAAAACAGCCCTTCAGAACATTCTTTCTTCAAAAAAATAAATAAAAGGCCTACAGGAAAGGTCTACAAGTAGATGATGCACCAGGGATGCAAGATTACATTGATGAAAATATGTGCATGTATGCACCTAAATCAAACACTTACATAAAATAATGATTAGTGCATTTGTGAACTTTTATATTTGTGCGTGTTTATGTGCCTTTGACAGTAGGCCCCCAGGCTGCAATATTATCTATTACTTTGTGGGTCTGTTATTGGATTTTCTGTAAAGGTAATCTGTTTATTGTTTGTGCATAGTATTTTTCCATTATCATAGTCTAGTAGTCATCATACTGACATCATACAATCATCATACTGACAAACTATCTATAAAGATAGTCTGCCTGTATGTTGGCAGCAATCTCAGCCTCCCATCGATCTCCATTGTTGAGAAGCTTCTCTTTGTTGTACAGAAGCTCCTCATGTGTCTCTGTGGAGAACTCAAAGTTTGGACCCTGTGTGTGTGGGGTGGGGGGGGGATAGAGAGAAATATTGTCTGTGAGAATTCCTATATGAGAGAGGATCTGGAACACTGACAATTCTGTCATAGCCTGACCACTTTGCCACTCAGTCAAGTTAGTGAATATTTTGGAACGCACCTCCACAATGGCGTCGACAGGGCAGGCCTCCTGGCAGAAGCCGCAGTAGATGCACTTGGTCATGTCAATGTCATAGCGAGTGGTCCTCCTGCTGCCATCTGCGCGAGTCTCTGCCTCGATGGTAATGGCCTGGGGCAAACAGCGAGAGTAGAGCAGTACATTGGGTTTAGTCCAGGTTACCTGACATGAGCAGCAGGGTTGGGGCAACATTCATTTTCAATTCCATCAATTCAGGAAGTGTTTTGAAACTCCAATTCAATTCCAAATGTTCAATCTAGAGTAGAATGTAAAGAACAAACACAGTTGAGTTGCTAACTACTGGAACATAGTGTATCCAGATGTTTTCAATGTAGGTCATTGAAAATGAATGCCCTTTTTTGAATTACCGAATTGGAATTCAATTCACTTCCGGAATTGAAAAAATTGCCTCAAACCCTGATGAGCAGTACTGTACAGAGTAGTTGTGATCATTGGCCATTTGGTATGATTTATGTTAAGTGGTGTGTGTGTGTGTGTGTGTGTGTGTGTGGTCTACCTGGGCAGGGCAGATGGCCTCACACAGCTTGCAGGCAATGCAGCGCTCCTCTCCGTTGGGGTACCGCCGCAGGGCATGCTCGCCACGGAAACGCGGAGACAGGGGACCCTTCTCAAATGGGTAGTTAATAGTGGCAGGCTCGCGGAAGAGGTAACTCATAGTCATCCCTAATCCTGCAGGTGTGTGTGTGTGTGTGTAGAGACAGATAAAGACAGTTTAATCCTCCTGAAATCTGGTGGTGGATGCCAGAGTGTGTGTGTGTTGTTTGTGTGCGTGTTTATATATACATATATGACAGGTGTGTGTCTTGCCTCTGAAGAGCTCAGTCCACAAAAGTGTTTGAGCGGCTCTGTCTGTGATGGACCTCATATCTGTAGACAGTTCCTGTGCATTCACATACTCTACAGAGAAAAAAAGAGAGAAATTATGGACAAAGGGAGGCAGGAAGAGAGAGATTATCATATTTCATAGAAACTCAGTAAAGGCAAAGTAATTAATATCCATAATTACAAGCGTCACTTACTGTAGGTCTCTTTCTGCACACTGAGACTGAAGGGTCGAACCAATTCAAGACTGACTCCATAGGCGCCTGACGAAGAAACAGAGCAGAGTCAGTGACACACCTATGGCCCACTCCTCCAAACTCTGTAAGGGCACCATGTAATCCTAGTACAGATCTAGTGGATGGATGCTTACAGGTGACTCCACAGATTTACCTGGCCTGGAGGAGCAGTAAAGCAAACGGAGGGCAGTAGACATCACTGCAGGAGCAAACTGGAGAGATAGAGAGACAGACAGATACACAGTACAGGCATACAGTAAACTGAATAGCTGACCAATATGTCAAATAGGCAAACTAGTGGATTCCTTATATGCCACCTCAGGTGCAGTCAATCTTCATTCTCTCTGCCCGTGTGACCACAGAGAGGACAGCCCTGCACAAACGCTCTTGGTGAGAGTGTGTGGGGTGGTGAACAGACTGTTCGCTAATTTACCCTGCCTGTTCAGTTTCCTAATCTCCCGTCCCCAATCCTGGGATTTACTTCACTCTGACCTTACAAGTAAAACCGTTAGAAAATATGCGCACCACGACGGCACTCCCAAAATTGTCAGCACTACCATTAAGAATTATGCAATGACAAAAAACGTTGAAAACAAACAGCATGCCATAGCTTGTTCATGAAATACAGCGATGACTCTAGTAAATGTGCGAGTAAAGTATGACGTAATGACACTGTTTATATGTCGCACTCAATTATAAGTGTTATACACCTCGGTATATAAGCTACTAAATAACAAACTGCACACTTACATGCCGGGTAACTGAGAACGTTATCCTCTCAAAAACAACGCTCAACCTAACATTTTGATTACCTACAAAAATGGATAAGTATAGGTGAAAATGACCGTTTTGTGTATTACAATTTCAAGCAGTATCATTTTAAAGATGTTAAAAACTTACCTGGTAAAACTGCGACACCAAACGCAAGAGGCAGCACTCACAGCATTGCCACAGTTGGTGCGTGTTCCCTCTAGAAGGGATACAGGAACCGAAGCTTTAGGCATGTATTGGAAAGAGATGGTCGCCATCTTTAATGTGGCAAGTGATGTTACACACTTACCTTTTTTTTTTTTTAAAGTCATTCTTTATTTGACCTCTAAGGTCCAGAATAGGTCCAATGCAAAAAATAATAATAATAATAAATAAAGAATAATATATATATATACATGTATTTTGTTTAGCATTTCCTCTGGAGTAGAGCATTGAATTACTGTGTGTGTTTGTGTGTGTGTGTATGTGTGTGTGTGTGTGTGTGTGTGTGTGTGTGTGTGTGTGTGTGTGTATGTGTGTGTGTATGGAGAGAGAGAGAGAGAGAGAGAGAGAGAGAGAGAGAGAGAGAGAGAGAAGCATAGCGGAAGTTTCTCTCTTCCTCTCCCATTACTTAATGATCAAACATTTCTCTCCATCAAGCATCCCACCCAAGTGACCGGAGGGGAGGGACATTTAAAGGTATTGAATTCTATGGTTTTAATGTTTTCAAGTTGCTACTTTTTAAATTATGGGTGTGGTTACATTCATAGAGATAGAGAAACTACAGGAAGTTCATTGGGGCTACACTTCTGCTAAAAAATTAACAAGTGAATCTGTTGATGCGGTTTAACTTGAAATAGCATATCACCTACCAGTGTTGTGCCTGTGGCTAGATAAACATACCAGCATAGTGAGTATTTCCAATCCTATCCTTGGATTCTATAGCACTACACTGTATGAATATGTATTTACAAGAGATTGTGAGTATGCCTTGATTTGAATATTGCTAAATTAATATATATGGAACAACAGCCTGGGTTGAATTTCTAAGTCTGAAAGTTTGTCTTCAAGCAAGATGATGAAGATTTTGCAGTTGGGACACCTCTCTATCTCTCTCTCACACTCTCTGTTCTCTATATGGTAAGATGCTGAGTCCGTCCACACCGACCCAAACCAACTCAAACAGAGAGGAGGGTTATGGTTCTGACGGATCAGAGGTCAGTGCAGGACCACCAGCCACAGAGACGGATCGTTTTGGCTTCATTTTGGCGAATGGATCCACAGCCGGGTCAGTACTCACTCACGGCCTCTTGCTCAAATCTGAAAACTAGAACCCTCTGTCAAGTCTAAAAAACATTACTCAAAAAAGTCTGTTGAACACAGTGAAGCGTCATACAATCTTTATTTAAGCATATAATGACGTCTTTATTTAGTTTGTAGAATGAGTCAAGGTCAAATCTGGACATAGACAGTTCAAGACAGCATCGGTATATAATGGTCACCTACTGGCTGCATGCAGAGTCTCTCTCTCTCTCTCTTTCTGTGAACATCCTGAGCTGTTGTCATGGAGACATTTGCACCGCTACTGTGTGGTTTTCCTGTTTCCTGTGTCTTTAGATGTTTTTCTCTCTGACAAAATGTAAAGGTGCAGTTGACTCAACTCCAGCCGTGCAGAAGTCATGTAGTTTGCTTTTGGTAGATAGGGTTGCTATGGTGAGATGTTTTGCTCTCAGAACCACACACAAAAGTTAGTCGATTACAAAAAATAGATGTTGATCTGGTTGCATGAATGTATCAATACCATAATAATTCATGTGTTTGAAACCTTATTCCATTTCTGATATGTTGATGTCAGGAGTGAGGGCCCATCCCCTGAGCTGGTTAGACAGAGAGAGATGAAGTGGATCAACATCATCAGCCAATGGGATCGTGTCTTACAAAAGAAGACTAGCAAGGTGTGTACTTGGCCTTTTAGATAGTAGTAGATCAAACATACATGAAAAACAAATCTAAACTATCAATAAGTCAGTATGTACAGTGCCTGTTCTGAGCTGATAGACATGCAGGGAACAAATCCTCACACTTTGGGACCTTTGACAAATTATCGTTACTCTGACGTATAGTGCCTGCAGTAAGTTTTCACCCCCCTGGACTTTTTCCACATTTTGTTGCATAACAACCTGACTTTAAAATAGATTTAATTTATGTTTTGTTTTTTTTGTCACTGATCGACACAAAATACCCAATAATGTCAAAGTGAAAATGTATTTTTTTAAGTTTTACAAATTAATTAAAAACGAAAAGCTGAAATGTCTTAAGTCAATAAGTATTCCCCCCCTTTGCTATAACACTCCTAAAAATTAACTAAAGTCAACTCAAGACATTTTAGCTTTTCATTTTTAATTAATTAATAAACATTTCTAAAACATAATTTTCACTTGACATTATGGGGCATTTTGTGTAGATCAGTAGACAAAACATGTCATTAAATCTATATTATAGTCAGGTTGTAACACAACAAAATGTGGACGGGGGTGAAGTCCAGGGGGGTGAATACTTACTGAAGGCACTGTAACACCTATAGCTTACCACTTACTGTGTCTCTAAGGTCAAAGAGCAATGTCAGAAAGGCATCCCAGCATCCCTCAGGGCAAAATGCTGGCCGCTACTCTGCGGTGCTACAGACAGAATGCACCGGACAAAGGACCTGTACCAGGTAAACGAATCTCAGTTTTCTGGCAAGTATCTTTCCAGCTAAAACCAGGGAGAAGTACCTCTACCAAGTATAGGAGTGAGTACTGTTCCAAGATATTTAGATGATCCTGTACAATAAAATGCCAATATCACTGTCCCCACTAACCTTAAAGGGATAGTTCACTATTTTACAACTTATAGTCAGATGGTCCTTTCTTTGAAAGTAGTCTATGGGCCAGGAGAAACTGTAATCCATGGTTCAGATTTGTTTAAATAGCCACTACTAATTTCAGCTCACTTTAGCCACTGCTAAAGTGATAGGGTTAAAACAAAAAGTTCAACATATGTGGCCAAATGTTAGACAAATGTTCCAACAATGTTAGACAGTTCATTTGAGGTGATTTGGCCACACATTTATATATTGTTTTTCTCCCCTCTCTGTCAGACTTTGGACTCTGGGTCTGCTCTGCAGAGCTGGGTGGATGTGATAGAGAGAGACCTGGACCGCCAGTTCCCCTTCCATGAGATGTTCCTCTCCAAGGATGGCCACGGGTAACATAACCTCTCTCTGGAAGGCTAGGATTATTGGGGGTAGAGTGATCTGATCTAAGAGTGGGTGTTACCTTGGCAACATATTGGTGTTACTTTATCAGCGTTGGTTTGTTAGTGTGTTAAACGTCATGTGAATGTTGTGTTGTATTGTCTGGGCAGACAGCGTGGTCTGTTCCGGGTGTTGAAGGCCTACACCCAGTTCCAGCCTGAGGAGGGCTACTGTCAAGCCCAGGGGCCAGTGGCCGCCGTGCTACTGATGAACATGCCTACTGAGGTATATGTGCCGGCATTACTGTCACCATTTAAAGATCTTAACATGCTGATGTTTCCTTCATAATCACTGATTTGAAAAATCTGGATAGGAGACTAGACTTGCTTTCACCTATCCAGTGATCAAAAGGAGAAAAGACAAGCACCGTCTGTTTAGAGAGTGACACCCCATGCATGAGCTTCCAATCTCTTTCTCACCATCCCTTTCCTGTCCTAGGCGGCATTCTGGTGTCTGGTACAGATCAGTGAGCAGTACCTTCCTGGTTACTACAGCCCCCTGCTGGTAAGGTTTCTACACACACACACGTCAACATTTACCTTTACTCTGCTTGGGGATTCACCTGCTGTGAGAAGAATAGAATAGTATTATTGTATTGTATTTGATATTGTATTTGTCTGTCTGTTGAAAACAAACACTCTCTTACTCTATCCTCATCATTTGTGATGAGTAGAATACTCATGCGAAATTGGGAATGTGCGTCACTCACAGCCATATGCTTGTTTTATCAGTAAGGTGTTTGGTAACTGAATAGTTCTCAGACTCTTCTGTCTGACATTGTGTGCAGGAGGGGGTTCTGTTTGACGCCGCCATGTTGATCTGGGTGCTTAAAAGGACGTGCCCCTCCATCCACAAACATCTGCTGAGGCACGGGGTGGAGCCTCTCATGTTCGCCACCGATTGGCTGATGTGCCTGTACACCCGCCACCTGCCCTTCAACACCCTGCTCCGAGTCTGGGACCTGTTCTTCTGCTACGGTCCGTCCCAGAATGAATGACTTGAGCCCCAAATGAATGAACAAACCCATCGATCAATCAAAATCTCTGAGATAAATCTATTTGTCCTCAACACTCCTCTGTGCTAATCTATCCTTGATCAGTACAATTTTCATTCTTTTAAAGGTTATTCGGTTTCTCTTTTAACCTGTGTGTTGTTCCTATCCATCTCCATCTCTCAAATGTTCAGATGATTGTATATAACCCTCCTCCCCTTTCTCTCTCTCTCTGCTAGGTGTGCGTGTGTTGTTCCAGGTGGCGGTGGTGTTGGTACGCAGGGTTCTGGGGCGGGTGGAGCAGCGGGAGGAGTGTGATGGCCAGATGGAGACACTGGAGCGTCTGAGGGGCGTGAGGGAGCAGATGCAGCAGGAAGACGACACCTTCGTCGCCGAGGTGAGACACATGGGCCTCCTGAGACGTACACCTGCTCTACAGCCAGATACAACTGAACTACATTGTGTACTGTACCTCTCGATTAGAACATACCCAGTAGAGGCTTGGTGAAGGTGGCAATCGGAGGACGGGCTCATTGTAATGCATGGAATGGAATGAGGAATGGTATCAAATACGTGTGTTTGATACCATTCCTTATTCCGTTCCATGCATTACAATGAGCTCGTCCTCCAATTTCTACTGCCATCAGCCTCCCCTGACATACCATACCAGCAACTCCTATGCTATGCTATTTACACAAGATAAGAGTCATAATAGTGCTCTTGTTTATACCTGATACAGTATATCAAACCCCTCTCTTACATCATACCACCCCCCACCCAGGTGTGCTCCGTGCCCCTCTCTGGCAGAGATCTGGAGAAACAAACAGAGAAAGAGCTGGAGAAGTGGAGGAAGGAGAGGCCGTCCTCTACGTTTGACCCCCGGGGCCGTTGCCACGGATACCGGAAGGTGTGGGCGAAGGCTCGAAACAAGGAGGAGGAGCAGGAAAGGAAGGAGAGGAAGGAAGGGAACCTGTCTCTTCCTCTGTTCCGCTCGTCTTCCACCCTCTCCCTCTCTCCCTCTCTCCGCGGCAAGAGGTGGAAGAGAGGGAGCAAGTCTGACGTGGGAGAGTGGGAGGGAGGAGGGAGAGAGGGGAGGAGGATTTCAATGGAGGTGAATCTCAGATTAGGGAGCCGGATAGATAGCAGTCTAGAGAGCGTTCCGGGTGTTTTCGCGGAGGAGGACAGGGCTTCAGTGGCGCAGATGGAACCACTAGTACAGAAAGGACTCTCAGAACAGAATCAAACCAGAAAGGCACAACCGACCGCAGATTCAGTCCAGAAGCATGATCATAACTCTGACCGTGACCTGACCACTCAGGGCCAGAGAGAGGAGCAGGCCATCCTCCGTCAAACACAGACCACAGTGGAGTGTAGCAACGGTCAGGGACAGGAAATTAACGAAAGTACAGTCATGACGGAAACGCAGGAAGAAATTAACAAACAGTTGGGAGAGGATGCAAACACAGTCGCCACAGAGCAAGCACAGGTTGAGAGACACACAGAGGCAGAGAAAGACAAGGAGACTTTGGCAGACACACACACTTATACAGTTACAGAGACTGACACATACCCAGAGGCAATACCAGAGGAAGACACAGCTACTGACACAGAGACATACACAGAAGAGAAGAATACAGAGACAGAGACAGACACACAGACACAGAGAGAACAAAGTTCTGACACAGACACAAAGACAGACACAAATGCAGGGACAGAGACAGACATTGAGTCAAGGAAAGAGTCAGAGCCAGAAGATGAGACAGACACACACACACAGATAGAGACACAACCAGATGCAGTGAAAGAGACCGAGACATGTAGAGAGAGACAAAGAGAGACCGATACAAACTCAGAGGCAGACACAAGGTCACTGATAGAAACCGAAAAAGAAAGTGAGACAGACACACACACGGAGGCACACTCAGAAAAAGAGATGAAGGCATGCATAGAGACAGTGTCACACATAGGGCCAGAAACAGAGATAAAGGCAGAAACAAAGGGAGAAGAAAATGCAGTGTTAGACACACAGAGGGAAACTGACACAGACACACACACAGACGCAGAGAAAAACATGGAATCAGAAGCAAAGAAAGACACACACACAGAGAAGGAGTTAGAGATGGAGGTACAACTACTTGGGGACACAGAAACCGAGGTGCGTAAGGAGGAAGACACTGGCTCCGAAACAGGGGAGGAAAAAGACATGGAGCCGCCGATAGACATTCAGACACACACAGAGACGGGGCAGTGTAGAATAATCCCATCAGATCAGGGGCAGGATCAGGATCTTCCCAATTCTGCCAACTCTAACTCCTCTGCTGAACCTGAGGAGGACAGGGGCTCCTCAGACCCAACACCCCAAGACCAGAAGATTTCTGAAGACCCCCAGAGTCTCGTCTCCATAAATGTAGATGGGGAGAACCAGGAGATACAAGATGTTAAAGAGACAGAAGAGAGAGATGACAAATCCCCCATCTGGGATGCTTCATCTGACATCCCTCCACCTCCACCAGTATATGAGGGGGAATCCCCAAAAGCTGATGTGCCTCCTCCTAAATCTGGCAACCGACAGTCCCAGGATAATGAAGACTCATCATCCTCACCTGCAGACCTAATGGCTGGATCTGGTAATCCAGTACCCACCTCTTCCTCCTCCTCCTCCTCCTCCTCCCAGAAGATGCTTAACAGGACTCCACCCCTACAAGACGGACCCATCCGTCCAAACCCGTCGGGAGACTTCCTTCTCCGCAAGTCCTCCAGTGCCCGGGGGTCACGACCCCCCCGCCGGCTCTCAGAGGATTTCTTTATTGACCCACACCTGCCAAACACCTCCCCCATACCCCTAAACCAACCCCAATCCACGGCCACCACACAATCTAACACAGTCCCAACCCACTCCAACCAACCACACCCTACCCCAACAACACATACTGCAGCCTCTGCACTTATTGATAAGGAACTACAACACCCAGACACGCCTAAGACAAAGCAAGGCGCTCCAAAACCAGACCAGGGTCCACCAGACACCCCCAAGCGCTTTGGTCTCTTCCGCAGGCTCAGGGGGGAGCAGCCTAGGGATAAGGGGGGGCCCAAAGTCTCCGTCCCCAAGATCCTGATCCAAGATTTCAGTGATGGGGTGGGGGAGGTGTACACGATAACGGGGGGAGGGGAGGGGGAAGGGGAAGAGAAGCTAAGCTCCAGAGAGAGGAGACGACGACGGAGGAAGCAAGAGAGGAGGGAGAAAGAGGAGGAGAAATTACAGAAGAAGAGGGAGAAGGAGAGGGAGAAAGAGAGAGAAAAAGAGAGGAGGAAAATACAGACAAGGGGAAAGAGTTTCCAGGTACAAAAGGGCAATAGCAAAAGCACTGTCCCTCCCCCTGGAAACAGCGGCTCACAGAGACTTAGTTCCAAAAGAAACTCTGCTCCTCACTTCGAAGCATACTTTTAACAAGCAAGCATAGAAACAGACGACTGAAAAGGTTTGAAAAACAAAGCCAATTACTCATGAAACTCATTGCTCATCTTACCCAAATGTAGACTTTGAGGAATGTAAATAAAACAATTCTATTTTCAAACTCTGAGAAATGTGTTTGTTTTATTCTGGGGCTTGTGTACATTGTGTACCAAAAAAAACTATGCTAACATAAACAGGAAGTGCTTGTTGACCATTTCCTCCTCATAATTCCAGAATTTAACCGCATTATCATCACAGTCCAATAAAAAAAAAAGGCTTACGTCCAGCCACTCCCCCTCAATCAGAGAGGATCTGATCAGCTTCAGTGCATACTTCCTTTTAATGCTGCACTGCCCACAATAAGAAGGGCTGTATACTTTATGTCCAAAGGTCGTAAAAAAATATTTTAAGTGCAAGACTCAATACCAAGTATACAGTGAATCTCAAAGTAAAGAGAGATTTAACATTCCTTTCTTTTATGGCGTCCATCTGTGTCCTTTCAGGGAATCCATATGTGATGGTGTTTTTTCCTCTCTCTCTCTCTGTCTCTCTCTCTCTTTCTCTCTCTCATCCGTTGTCACTGCGATGCCCCTTGGGTGTCATCCTCGCTGTCGCTGGCGAGCACTTCCTGGTTTTTTATCGTTTGATTGGTCAGCTGAGAGGAAGAGGGACACACTGATCCAAAAAATAGGGAGCGGAACTAAGAGAGAGAGAGAGAGAGAGAGAGAGAGAGAGAGAGAGAGAGAGAGAGAGAGAGAGAGAGAGAGAGAGAGAGAGAAAGGTAGAAAGTAGAATAGGTTAGTTTAGGTTAGGTATTTTGATACCAGTTAAGTAATTCTACCACCCACAGCAAGTCAGTTTACCCCAAAAATACCTTTTTATTGGGTGGTCTGTCTGTCTCTTCTTCTTCTTCCTCCTCCTCCTCCTCCTCCTCCTTCTCTTCCACCAAGCTCTCTACCCTGGCTCTGTGAATGGCTACAGGCGGCTGGGGTATGAGCAAGTGATTGGGTGTGGGGGTCTGGAGTGCATGAGCCTCAGAGGGACCCACCAATTCACTGGTCTCCATGGCGATGAGATAGGAGTCTATGTCGTCATTCATGAAATCATCAGGAGGGGGCGGTGTTTGCGCTCTGGGGAGAGAGAGAATGTCCTTTTTTATGGGTATGACTGCTGTAAAAGGTTGACAACACTGTATACATGCATTGTTTCAATGTGTGTCAATTACCGTTTTGTGTTGTTGTTATGGTTACGGAGGTTGGAGTCATCAGACAGAGTGGCGAGCACAAAGTTCACCTCCAGAACACTGTCTGTCACAGACAACACCACAGGACTGACACACACACACACACGTCTAAACAAATTACTTCAAATGTAACCTCATCAAAAAGTTGACATGCAAAAAACATTAAATGCCAACCACTGAACACCAAACATCAGCATGTATGTATGAGTGGTGAGTGTGTCCTTACCTGCCTGGCTCATCAAAATATACTGAGACAGGGAGACCCGTGGACTCTGCAAACACCAGCAAGCCCTGGAACACAAAGCAAACACTTGGCTTTCTGTACACACTTCTGATGGCTTTCATATTACATAATGAATGGTTGAGAACAGCTGCAGTCAAAGTACGGTAGCAGAACTCAAGACTGTACTGTAGGCTAGTAAACAAATAAAGCTAACTAGCTAGCTAGTAAACAAAGGCTGCCGGTCGCTCATCGAGAGCAACAGTTGCGCGTCCTTCGCAAACCTACGCAGGCCCCTGGTTGCGTTGTTGTTGTTGATGAAGCATGTATCGGGCCTTCAGTCTTCTCTTCCCTGACCACTTTCTCCTCCCTCTCACCATCCTCCCTCTGTCCTCCACCCCCGTTCCCCCCCTGCTCGTTCCCTTCTCCGGTTCCCTTCTCTCACCCTCAGCTCTTTCAGGCAGAAGGTGATGCTGGTCTGAGCTCCGATTGCAAAATGGTCAAACTCATCTGAACACAGACACAGCTCGGTCAGCATGGCTTTGGACTGCTCTAAAGGACAGAGAGAGAGAGAGAGAGAGAGAGAGAGAGAGAGAGAGAGAAAGAGGGGATGGAATTTCACATTGGGTTGTCGACTTGCACTCAAAATGACTGACACTTCAATAGGGAGAAAAAAAAAACAGATCCTCACCAGCCTCGTCCTCCACGTGATTCTTGAACCACACTCGTTCACCACTCACTGACACACTCACTTCTTCCAGAGAGGGAGGGAAGTGAAGCACTGTATCAACCAGCAACCTGGAGGAGAAGGAAAAAAAGAGGGACATGCTTAGAGGGAGGATAAGAGAACAACAGAAGACTGACAGACAGAAGAAGTTGTGCGAACCTGGGTTGGGCACGGAGCACGTTGGCACATCTCTCTTTATCAAACACAGCCTGCAGACTCTCACTGTCCTGGAACGACAGGTTGTGTGTCTTAAGCAGCCCTACACACACACACACACACACACACACACACACACGCACGCACGCACGCACAGGCACAGGCACAGAGCAGTTTAGATAGAAGCTTCATCAAATTAAACTCAACTGTTCCAGAGCCAATCATAAGGGCTGACAGTGTTATGGTCCGTACCATGTCCGTACCATGTTTGCAGTGCAGGGTGAAAGTGAGGCGACTCTTCTCTCCGTCAAGCTCAATGTGACACTTCTCTACGGTCTTCTCCAGAGAGGACAGGGACCTGAACACAGCCTGGACACACTGAGAGACGAGGAGGGGAGAGAGTGAACATGGTAGAAGAGACGGAGCTAACCCTAAGAGTGTGTAGTACAGAGAACAGTACAGAGAAGAGTGACAGAACAGAAAACGCTCTGGCTATACCTTGATGGCCATCTTGCAGCGGAAGGAATGTTGTCCACGGGGGATTGTGTATCTGTGGTAGCAGAGAGTCCATAGCTTAAGTCTCTCCCTCTCAAAAAAAATGTCTGTCTCTCTCTCTCCCTCCCTCCCTCTCCCTTTTTCTTTTTCTCTCTCTCGCACGTGTACACACACACACACACACACACACACACACACACACACACACACACACACACCTGCTAAAGAAGAGCTGGGCGAAGTGGAAGCAGGCGTAGGCTGAGCGGGAGGAGTTCACAGAACGGAGGGCCAGCTAGGAGACAAAAAAAAGAGTCAACCAACCCCAGAATCCTCTGTGCACCCATGTATGCAACAGTAGAGGTGTATGTGAGAATGACATGACAGTAACAGGGTACACATATATGTGTGTGTATAACTTACCCCATCCTCCTGAGGCTCCAAGTACAGCTCATCGCCTATTCTGGACAGGGAGTGGATGGCCTTGGCCAGCACTATGACACACACACACACACACACACACACACACACACACACACACACACACACACACACACACACACACACACACACACACACACACACATTAGAATGCTTTCAGAAAGCTTGAATGTTACATATTGCACCTTTAAAAGTAATACAATAGTTATCATTAAATATGATCAAGTGGGAAGAGTGTGACCTTTCACATTTCCTCCTGTCACGACGCAGTCCATCTCTGGTACTGGGCGGTGCCCACAGTGTGTGACACTGACAGGAGTGTGGATGGCCTCTGGATGCAGAATGGATTTTTATGACCAGGCCATCATATCAGTGGTGTGCCATACCACGATAGTAAGGGTGGAGGGAGGGAGGGAGAGAGATTAACAGTTCATTGCAAAAAGAGGGGATTCGGCTTATCATACTCAAGGACAGTTGACATTACCCAAACATTGAATCGTCAGTGTATGAACATTGTGCCTGGTTTATTGTTTTGTCTTGAGCTGTCAAGATTTGACTCAATGAGGGCAAGCTGCTTTGCAGTCATCATGACTCTAACAATGCTAAAATTAAGCTAGCACGCTTTTACAGAAAATCGCATGGCACCGGTCTGTCACACAAAGGTTTCAAACCCTCTCATTTAAAACTTAAAAACTAGTTTAGCTAGCTATAACCACATGGCTAGCTAGCTAGCTTGAAAGCGGATCAGCCAGCCTCAGTTCTTTTCATCTCCAGCAACTAACTAGCCAAAGGTTTTGTGCAGAATCGTTCAGGTATCTTTGTCATTACGCACACACTTTGATTAAGCCTCCAATAAACTTAAACAACGCTAGTTTGCTTAGCTACTCACATTGTTTACTTCTAGCCGCCATAACGCGCGTAATCCTTCCTGCTGACCAATCACACAAAAGATGCGATCAAGCTTCTGCGCAGATTCAAGGAACTGCTGGAGACTTGGGGCCCTGTTAGAATAGTTTAAAAGTACACCCTTCCCCTTCTTCCTTCAATGAAGTAATACTCACTGATCCAACATGATTGCTTTCACTAATCAATCCAAGATCAGTTTTTGACCGTTTTTTTCAAAGAACAGAGGAGGAAGGATGCCTTTAAAAGTATTCAAACAGTGCCTGGAGTTTAATGCAAAAAAATATGCCCAAGAACAAAAACTATGTTGTTATCTAGACATACGTTGTAAGCGATGACTGTGTGGAAGTAATTTCATTCCTACTCCTTAAGCTCGGATGTAAAAATAGCAGACTGGCCAAACCAAAAACGTCCCATGACCACACTTTGAAGAGAGGGAGGGTGTGTGTGTGTGTGTGTGTGTGTGTGTGTGTGTGTGTGTGTGTGTGTGTGTGTGTGTGTGTGTGTGTGTGTGTGTGTGTGTGTGTGTGTGTGTGTGTGTGTGTGTGTGTGTGTGTGTGTGTGTGTGTGTGTGTGTGTGTGTGTGTGTGTGTGTGTGTGTGTGTGTGTGTGTGTGTGTTTGAGAGAGAGAGAGAGAGAGAGAGAGAGAGAGAGAGGGGCAGAGAGTCACTGTTTGTGGAGGAGGAGAGGTTGAGGGCAGCTATCTAGACTCACTGGTCTTTCTCGTTTGGCCTGGGTGCGTCTGTCAGGACTGTGGAACTTGTGCGTTGGCATGAATGATCATTCCAGGAGAGAGGATTGACAGAACGACTTCTCTACAGAGAAAACAGACGCATGTAACTTTTGCAGAGCGAGAGATAGAAGGAAGAGTGTTTGGTCGATAGAAAGTGACAGAGTAAAAGAGAGTGATTGGAGAGACAGAAGCTGTTAACCGTTTTTAGCACTGCTGTTTTTTGATACTGCAGCTGAGGGACAAAGAGACACGATGTCGAAACTATTTTAACTATTTTAATGACATGGAGGACTGAAGGATGCAAAATAACTTAACCAGAGGAAAATATACTCAGAGAGGGGAAATGGGGATTTTAAGAGAGTTGACAAGGGAGAAAGATAAGTCAACAAAGCATTTGGGATGAACTGGTCGAGCATAACAATGGAAAAAGACTGGAACATGAATGAAAGCAATCCTGACATGCTTCCTGACAAGACAAGACTACATCGGGACAAAACACTGAACTGAGATAGTGAACACACACAATCCCAGATGCAAACCTCTCTTGTATTCTCCGCACCTAGTCCACTTTATATATCATCAGCTGGTCTCCAGGACCATCTACCCCAGGGAATCTGATGTGAAGAGTGTTCCTAGTCCAGATGTCTCAGCCATGCTCCCCCACAGACACCCAGGCTCTGCTGCAGTCCATGCTCCAGAGACTAAGGCTCCAACCAGGCACCCCACAGCCCCAGCAGGGCAGCCAAGCACCCCACAGTCCCACGGCAGCTACCCAGGACTGGGGAGAGGATGGGGGGAGACTCACCCAGCTCCAGACAACACGACCTGGGGCAACTGTCTTCGGCAATGGGGCTGTGGGGCTGTCTTCAGTGGAGGATATTAAAGAGCCTGAGGACAAAGCTAGGGAGGAGTTCAGGACACCATCGTGGGACTGTGATTTTGAGGCATCAATCCTCGAAGGGGAAGAAGAGCGGCAGCAACCCCCTGACGTTGTGCCCAAGTGGAGCAAGGGACAGGCGGTGCCACCCCCCTCTGCCACTCAGGGAATCTTCCTGGCTCCTTCCCCTGAAGAGGATACTGGCAGTCAAATGGTTAACGCAACAGAGACACAAAGTGAGGAGAGTTTTCCGGCAGATGGCACAAATAGGGACTCGGGCATGGACAGGGGGCCTGATGTCACGTCCTGCGAGGAGAGATTGGGGACGGGAGAGGAAGTTCCTCGCTGGAGGAAGAGGAGGCTAATGTTCTCACTGAAGGGGGGCAGATCTGACAAACAACGCCCCAAGAGAGAGAACAAAGGGGGGTCTGGGAGGAGGGGGAGAGAGGTGGAGGGAGAGATGGATAGAGAGGGACTGGCTGACTCTGCTATGGGCGAGAAGAATAAGGATCAGGAGACACTCTCTACTGATGTCAATATTCTAAGTCACCATGACAAACGAGACTATCCAGGGTCGACAAACCAGGATGTTATTACCTGTGATGTGTCTCTTCAAGCAAAGGTTGGTGATGTCTCTGTCGGACCACAGGGGGAGATGGTGGGCCAGTCGGATGAAAGACACATGAACCCTTCACCTCTGGAGGACACCTCACACTTAATCTCACAACAATGGTCCCAGAAGGGGAGTGAAAGTGAGAAGAGGATGCATTTGGGATATGGGCGGTTGGAGGTTTTGGGTCAGGATGATATCGAGATATTTCCCACCAACCAAGAAACAGCAGAAAGCACCTCTCTACAAAATAAAAAGAAGAAGAGATTGTCTGAGAACACAAACAAGAGATGGACCCAGAAGATAAAGGAGGGATGGAGAGATAGGCATGGGAATTTTGGAAAGAGAGGAAGGAAAGAGGTTATAGTGGGGGAAGAGAAGAAAGACAAGAAAGAAGTCAAGGTAAGTACAAGTGTGTTCGTTTAGATTCACTTTTAAAATAAAATAAAAAACACATTTTTCTACACCCGCTCAGATTATTATTTTTTTCAGTATTGAATTCATTATTACACAATAAGAAATTGATTCAAACATTATTTTTCTTTAATCAACAGTTTTCACCTCAAAATCAGCTGTCAGTCAGAGAAGAGTATGCCAATGACATGTCCAAAAAATGTCCTCAGTCACCTATCAGAGAGGGCCATGGTGAAGCCCCTCCCTCTTTGTCAGAGGACAGCACTAAAGATGGTCACCCCAGGTAAAACAACATATTACCAGACAAACAATAAACAAACAATCTGACATTTACACCAGTAATTACTAAGGTGCAAAAACTAGGTGACGCTAGGGCCCTAATTATTGCCTAGAACAAGGGCTCCGTTTTCCTGATTAGGTAACATAGCAAGGGAAACAAATGTACATATGACTGAGATATGCGTGGTATTTGATGACTCAAGGAGGATACATAGTAGAAGCATAAGTCAGGGTGATACTGGACTCTCTGGCTGCTCTTATCTGTCAGAAACGTCCCTGTTACTGATAGTTACTGCCAGTTACCCCTTTGTTACTGTATCTGTTCACACACACACACACACACACACACACACACACACACACACACACACACACACACACACACACACACACACACACACACGCACACACACACACACACACACACACACACACACTCCTGTCAGCTCCTGCTCCAGAAAGTATGACAGAGGTGATTGGTTAGGTATGTTTTATATTCAATCTAGTATTTGTCATTACTCATGACAGATCTGCCAGTGATTTTGAGTTCAGCCTTGGATCCTTCAGCTTGTTGGAGGAGATTTTCACAGGGCAGGAGTGGGCCAGGTTTTTAAATCCCACACAAACAGCCATCTCAGCCAACCAAGGACCAGCTGAGAAGCCCGCAAACCAATCAGGGACCAGCCAGAGCCCACAAGATCAGGAGAGTGCCCAATCAACTACTTTGACTATCAACAGGGAGAGTGAATCAGGAAACATAAACAGCCAATGGGACTTCAGACAAGGTGAATTCGACCAAATTTCTGATGGAGGCAAAACACAGATGTCCACTGAGGTTTTTACACCTATAGATATGGACATTGTGGACACAAGCCTTGTCCAAGGAAAGGACAATAGAAGCAAGCTCATCCAATTAGAACCAATGGAACACGGTCATGTCCAGTCACGAATCAGATCTGATGAGGTGAGGCCAAATTATATTCTTTTGCAAGACTTCTCTTTCATAAAGGTAAGGTTGTCCTAAAACACTGTCATATACTTACCAACACCCCAATACTGTCTTCATCCTCGCTTTTAACCCTTTACATAAACCATAATATCCCTAACCCTGTATCTGTCTTGTATTGTCATTATGGGATGCCAGGTTATTATCAACCTTTTTACTTTTCTATTTGGACTAATCAAATTTGCAAAGAAATTAAACTAAAATAACACAATCTGATGCAGACTGTATGCTGTTGCCACATTCACACTCGCACACACCCACGCACATTTCACACCCCGAGCTGTGCAGATGGAGGTGCTGTCAGAATACACACACAGCTGTACTGGATGACACATTGGCCCACCACTCTTTATCAATCATTTGAGTTTAATAGAAATAAGACACTCTGATGCAGACAAGTGGTTAAACAGTGCTATAGCTATTTGGCCCAGTCTCTCCTTGATGAGAACAGTTGAAACAGTGAAATAAGAATGAACGGATAAGTGTTCTTAGTCCTCTCAATTGTGTGTGTGTGTGTGTGTGTGTGTGTGTGTGTGTGTGTGTGTGTGTGTGTGTGTGTGTCTTCCACAGCCAGTGGAGGTCATGGACAGCTCTGCTCTGAAGAGTGGAGTGCACCTCAACAGAAAGAGAGTGCACCAGTCGCAGGAGAGGAGAGGAGAGAGGGAACGAATGCAGTCGGAGGGGGGAGAGAGAAAAGAGGAGAAGAGGGGGCAGAAGTGGGGCAATACAAGACGGGAAGGTACTGATAGAGTTGTCTTAGTCATAATCTAATCTCACTCATCACCATATTCATAAATATCAGGGGAGGCTGCTGGAGGAAATCGGAGGACGGCTCATTGTAATGCATGGAATGGAACAGGGAATGATATCCAATGAGCCCATCCTCTGATTTCTACCTCCACCAGCCTCCACTGAAACATTTTAGAGAATTACAGCATCCAATATATACAGTATCTGATTATCAACTTGTCTATACTGAATGTCTTTTTCTCTTGGTTCCACCAGGAAAGCACACTTCTACAGTGGGGACCACCACCACCCATGCTGAGGGTGGGGAAGAGAAGGAGGAGGACAACAACCTTGTAATGTCTCTTTACCCCCTGAAATCCTGCCTTTCCTCCCTTTTTCCCTCCTCTTCCTCCTCCTCCTCCTCCTTCTCTCCTGCTTCTGTGGCCCATGGTGTACTACGGCACTCCATGTCCCAAGATTCGGAGTCCTCCGTATCTATGGAAACAGTGAGCAAAAAGGTAAGGACTGATGTGATGTAATCCACACATCTGCATCTCCTGGTCAGTATGATATTGTG
Organism: Argentina silus; assembly: GCF_951799395.1. Classification (NCBI taxonomy): domain Eukaryota; kingdom Metazoa; phylum Chordata; class Actinopteri; order Argentiniformes; family Argentinidae; genus Argentina; species Argentina silus. The sequence goes on from NC_139669.1 coordinate 12,340,949, forward strand.
TTACTTTAGGAACTGTACATGGTCAGGACCTTCCGCTGTAGCTAAAGACCCATCTCACCTGAACCCCTCCTCCTCAGTCCTCTCCCCCTCCTAGCACTTCCCAACATACCCACATTTGTTGAACCAAGAACAAACAAAACTGTTTTCTTTCCTTTCTCTAGCACTGTGGCTGCTTGTGGCACTTATTCTCATAGAAAGTCTTTCTTAAGACTTTAAGTAAAGTTGTTTCACTTACTTTAGGGAAATGTACCTATTGTAAGTTGCTTTTTTGTAAGAACGTCAACTAAATGACTCAATATTGATGGAATGTCCCCTGGGGAATATTCAAGAGTCAGATAGAAATGAAAATCTGATCAAATCGAATCAATGTTTTCTTTGTCTCCCCCATCCTCTCCTACCTCCTTCCTATTTTCTTTGTTCTACCTCCCTCTCTGTCTCAGAGGCGAATGTCGGACACGCGACGCGTGCGGTTCTCTGAGGAGGTGGTTACCATGCCGCCCAGTATGCTGATACCAGAGGATTATGACACAGAGGAGGATTCTGGGACAGAGGAGAATCCTGGGATAGAGGAGGATGCTCCAATGGAGGAGGAGGATGTCGTACCGGCACCGCGGCCCGCTCTCCCCACCTGGATTGTAGCTCTGAGGAGGAAGACTGGGAGGAAACACAGACATTGACAGACAGACAGAACGAACCTCACACACACACGTATACACAAACACACACACACACGTATACACACACACACACGTATATACACACACACACACACAAACAATTGAGAGGACTGAGAACACTTATCCGTTCATTCTTATTTCACTGTTTCAACTGTTCTCATCCAGGAGAGACTGGGCCAAATAGCTACAGCACTGTTTAACCACTTGTCTGCATCAGAGTGTCTTATTTCTATTAAACTCAAATGTTTGATAAAGAGTGGTGGGCCAATGTGTCATCCAGTACAGCTGTGTGTGTATTCTGACAGCACCTCCATCTGCACAGCTCGGGGTGTGAAATGTGCGTGGGTGTGTGCGAGTGTGAATGTGGCAACAGCATACAGTCTGCATCAGATTGTGTTATTTTAGTTTAATTTCTTTGCAAATTTGATTAGTCCAAATAGAAAAGTAAAAAGGTTGATAATAACCTGGCATCCCATAATGACAATACAAGACAGATACAGGGTTAGGGATATTATGGTTTATGTAAAGGGTTAAAAGCGAGGATGAAGACAGTATTGGGGTGTTGGTAAGTATATGACAGTATATGACACCTCCATCTGCACAGCTCGGGGTGTGAAATGTGCGTGGGTGTGTGCGAGTGTGAATGTGGCAACAACATACAGTACATCAAAGACTTGACAGTGACATGGTTTCAAAACTGCAGTGGAGCTTGGGGTCAGCCAGGGTAACGACTCTACCTGGTGTCTACACCCACACGAAAAGTTGTTTTGTCACACATCTAGACGTGTGTGTGTGTGTGTATGTCTGTTGCAACCCACCTTGAATATGTGAAAGAGAGGTGTGAAAAAAAATATAGAAAGGAGAAGAAATGCAGCCCACCTTCTGGGGGTGAAGATGAAGTTTGGGTATAAATATGGCATCAGCATGCAGTCACATCAGCACTCATAGACAATCAGGAGGAAGAAGACGCATCTTCATTGTTCCAAGGTGAGACTCTATACTCATACAGAGTGACCTATTAAATGGTCTGTTTACAGGGGAGACATGGAGAATCATTCGAGGAATGAAAATTGTCAGATGAAAGTTATATTTTATGGATAACCTAATGGAGCATAGAAAGACTGGATCTAGTTTGAGTCGAGCCCTAGGCCTAGTGATTGAGGCAGCACTGGTGAATCCTACAGGGATTTTGGAATAAAAGCTACTCACAAAGCTAAAGCTAACAAAAGTAGTGATGATGATGTGATGAGACTGTATATCCCCACAGGAGTGAACTGAGTAGAAAGGGCCAGGGCAGCAGGAGCAGAGAGGGACCAGGAGAGCAGAGATGAAGACTTTAGGCGTGTGCCTGGTGTCTGTCCTTCTGCTGGTGTTTTCAACCAGTGCCTGGACCAGGCCCACTGACAACGGTATGAAAGTCATTCACTTTATTCATTCTTCATCTCTGTACTTTTCAACCTTGCGTGATAATGTGAAATATGATATAAGACGGGTTTTTTTTTGTTGACATTCCGTATTGAAAGGGTTCATCAGCGTTAGTTTTCTAAGCATTTAAAAGGGCATTTCTAAAGCATTAATATCTGGATCCTGATTGCAAGCTCCCTATTCGGCAAGCACCAATTGAATATTGAACAATATAAACTAATGAGTTATAACTGTTTGTAAATGGTTCCCCACCCGCAGCATGGATGGTGGTTTATAATTGAATAATAAACTGGTTATAAGTGATTTATTAACTAATTATGAACCATTTATAAACCCTTTACAAATATGACCTCAATGTAAAGTGTTACCCTGTATGGTGATTACTCACAGGTATGGTCAGATAAATTTGTCTGTCTGTGTGTTGTCTTTGGAAGAAATTATTTTTTTGAGCTGTTCTTATTTTTGTCCACTAGGTAGCAGCATTGCCTTTCGTAATATGAGGCAGTACTGCACTGTAAACTTCCCACTGCTCTGTGACCTGAAGGGCTATGAAGATTGGTACAGGATGGGATCTTACTGTATCAAGCACTTCAATACCTCGCTGAACTTCAGTGATGCAGAGGTATAGGCAAACGCACCCACGCACACACACACACACACACACACACACACACTCTTACACACTCTTGTTATCACATTGCGTCTATTCTTACACTACATGACCCATAATATTATGATTTACAGTTCTTTTGCAGGGGCAAAGCTCCAGGGGGCCACCTGGTGTCTGTCCACAATGAAAAAGGCAACTCCGACCTGCTGTGTGTTACTATGAAGTACAGCCCCAGCAACCCACGCATCTGGCTGGGAGCCATGGAACTGTTCATGGTGAGAGGGGGGAAGGTGGAAAGGGGAGGCTGGTGGAGGCAGAAATTGGAGGACTCATTGTAATGTATGGAATGGAATCAGAAATGGGATACCACTCCTCATTCCATTCCATGCATTACAATGAGGCCATCCTGCGATTTCTACCTACACCAGCTTCCTCTGGAATAGAGGGGGAGGTAGAGAGGGAGGAAGAGAGGAAGGCAAAGAGAGGGATCAGCGGTAGTTTGATAATCAGGCCAACCATTTGGAATTAGTTTTCACAACACCCAGTGATGGTGAGTGATCAAGTTAAGTGTGACAAGAACTATCAAACCAATCAACATACAGGTTGGTATGACATGAAGATATTCATGCTTTGTATACGGCTTCAGACTGGGGGAGAGAACAAAGGGTAAGACACTACAAGAGCTGATGGAAAACTCAGTTCTTGGGCTCAGACCACACGGCTGGGCCCAGAACCTGGACTTGCTCTGCTGCCTGGTACACCAAGTAAAAGATTCCTGAAACACAGAAGTCGTTAATGTCCTTTATTTTCTTACCAAACGGAACAGGTTGTGGCCCTGTAAACAATACTTACTAGTGTTTCTCCACCACTCCTTTCTTGTTCATTTTGTGAAGTTTCACATGTGTCTGTCTCTTAATTTTGTCAGTCCAACAAGTTTGTGTGGTTGGATGGATCTTCCTGGAACTTCCAGAAGTGGGTCCCTGGCCAGCCAGACAACACAGCCAACAAGGAGGATTGTGTGGAGATGAACTGGAAGAGTAAGAGGAGGGAGAGAGGGAGGGAGAGAGGGAGGGAGAGGACAGGAGAAAGCAACCTATGGAGAATATATTGCATATTATGCTGATATACTAAACATGTTGTGTAATATCATATGACAATCTCTTCTCTTTTGTTTGGTCAGCGTCCGGCAGTTGGAATGACGACAGATGTTACCTGAAGAAGAACATTGTTTGCTCCTTCAAGAACAGAGTGTGATAGGGATGGAGATAGAGCGCAGATTGCTATATTGCTTAAGATTTTAATGGAAATCTGATATTTTTACAAACATTTTTGGACTTTAAAATTAATAATACAGTACACTGGCATTGATTCTTGAAGAATATAATTTATAAATGCCTCATGAGCTTGGTTGAACTGGTTGGTTGATTTTATCACAACCCAAGCTCCATTGTTCGTAAACAATTGAATTGTAAACAAACACTGTGTAGCTTTAAAACATGGTTAAAACGATCATTTTTATCTCATGGATGGTCAGTCCTTGCATCCATAACTCCGTCTATGAAATTGAGAGTGGTTACATTTCTCAAGCCCCATCCTCCAGCTGTTTCCCCAAAAACAGTTTATTGTTGTTTGTTGAATCCCAGATTGCCCCTAGCTCTAAATGGAAAACGCAGCACAAGGGAAGAGGGGGGGAAGCGAGAGAGAGAGGATGAACTCATCACTGCTTTGCTCTGTGTGTCAGCGAAACTGCTCAAAAGTATGGAAAAATAAATAAATAAAAAGATAAATTAACTCATATCGTTCAGTCATTAAGTTTATGGATGAACATGTTCAGAGTCAATTAGCCTGTCATGTCTCTCTGTGTCATTGACTAATCTCTCTCTTCTGGTCAGTTATTATTAGCAGTGTATTAACACCATTAAGAAGCTCTTTAGGGCTTCTACAGTGCGTTCAGTAAGTATTCACCCCACTTGATTCCTATGCAAATCAGAGACCCTATAAAAACAAAGATATTTATTCCAAAATCACATGAACTATTATCCTTGCACTCAGATGGATTCAATTCAACTCATTGCAAAGGAGGTGAATACTTATTGACTTAGGACATTTCAGCTTTTCATTTTATTACTTAATATGCTAACATTTCTAAAATGTTCACTTTGAAATTACTGGGTATAATATCTCAATTAAATCAATTGTAAAGCCTAACCCTAAGCCTAACCCGCACGTACACACACACACACCCACACGCACATACACACACACACACACACACACACACACACACACACAGACACACACAGACACAGACACAGACACAGACACACACACACACACACACACACACACACACAAACAATACCACACAGACGCACCTTTGAATACTTTATTTGGGTTCACAGTAAAGCATTACTGTGCATTACATTACTATCATTGAACCGAAAATAAAACAAAGGTCATATAAATAGTCATGGATACAAGTAACACCATCTTCGCCACACAGCTAAGCTTCCCACAACAGCTGACACTGAACAATATCTTACAAGCTGCTTGGCTTTTTTCTTTGGGAGGCCTGCAGTTTGCAGGTCAAGTACTGTTAGGTAGTGCACATGTCCAAGGCTGCCAAATATCAATACCACTAGCTGACACCTGAAGCCAAGGCCATTATTAAGTGTGACTAGGGACTGGTATTTTAACAGTTTTGTAGAAAAGGCTTCCTCCATGTACAGATCGAATGAGCAGGCTACTTCTAGGCACATTAGAAAAGACCTTGTCATCATTCTCAATGAACACAAACACACACACACACACACACACACACACACACACACACACACACACACACACACACACACACACACACACAATGGATTGTTTACCATGTAAACTATATAATTTTATTTCTGAACAACAGAGTATGTTCAGTAAGAGTTGTGAATGCTTTTACTTAGGACTATAGAGCAGCTATACTGTAATGTTTTCAAGTATACAATGACAATAGATACAGACAGTATGAACACTTAATATTGTACATACAGTATAAAAAAATCCTACTTACAACTTATTAAGCAAGAAAACAAGGAAGCGATCTCTTGTCCTTGAGTGAAAAAGAAAAGAAAAAAGGTAGTATTCAAGTTGAACAGCCACTAATCAGTCTAGCCAATCCAATTTACTGCAAAGCAATATTCCCTCAAACTTTGTGCCGCGCAGGACAGATGAAAACAAAATAAATTCTACAAACTTCATCATGAATTAAACTCTCTCCTATTTATCATGCGAGCCAGTTTAGGAAGCAGCTGTAGATAAATGGTTGCTCAGCTGATATTTTGCAGGTAGCCTACTTTTGGTATCTAATTCACTTGAATGATTACCTTGTCCCTTGACAGAGAAATTACCCTCTGAATATATTGACCTCCCATATTGACCTCAAAATCCAGTTTGGATAAACAGTGAACTTGTAAGAATATGTTCACCACCAGAAAGCCATATGTCCTACAATTCAATATGTGCTGGATAAAAGTAAACAAAAGTATCTCATTACTTGTTTTATGTATTTACACTCATGTAACACTTTATTAGGAACACTATATTAATACTGGGTAGGGCCTCCCTTTGCTCTCTAAACAGCCTCAATTCTTCGTGGCATTGATTCCACAAGATGTTGGAAACATTCCTTTCAGATTCTGGTGCATGATGACATGATTGCATCATGCAACTGCAGATTTTTCAGGTGCACTTTCAAGCTGTGAATCTCCCGTTCTACCACATCCCAAAGGTGTTCTATTGGATTCAGATCCGGTGACTGAGAAAGCCACTGAAGAACACTGAACTCATTGTCATGTCAAGGGATGCACATGGTCAGCAACAATACTCAAATAGGCTGTGGCATTCAAGCGATGATTGATTGGTATTAACGGGCCCAAAGTGTGCCAAGAAAACATTTCATTACACCACCTCCACCATGAGAAGGTACAGGTGTTCCTACTAAAGTGCTCAGTGAGTGTATATTATTTAAAACCACTCAAATGAATTGATATAACAGTATATTGTTTATTAACCATTATCCACTGTAGATTATGGTTCATAATTATCATTATGGTAAACGCATCGATTCCACACCAGGTTGCTCATAGTGCTAAATTGTTCAGCAGATATTGATTTTGCATGGTGTGTAGAAAAGTTTGAGGGAACATTGCTGAAGAGTATGTAGTATTTTCACAAAATCTGAAACACTTTTCAAGTAACGATCTACAATGTCCAACATATATGTTCATACCCACGTCTTCTAGATAGAGACACTCTCAAACAGGTCAGACTCATGTGTAACATTGCAAAGCTACAGTCGTGGGGGGAAGGTGAAGAGACAGGAATAGAATCAAACTGCTGACAAATTAAGGATATGGGGGAGGATCCTCCTCTCTGCCAATTGGTTGAAGGGGGCTGTCACTCAGACCCGTTGGTCAATGGTGAGAGAGACAGGTCCTGAATCATATGTCTTTCTGCTCTAGTTTGATTGACAGCTGGCTGCCAATGTTTTGAGAGAGGGATAGAGACATCTGTGACCCAGAGACCTGAGAGAGCAAGAGAGGGAGGGATGAGGGGAGAGAGAGAATAAGAGAGAGAGAGTTTTGAGTTGCTCTTTAAACCCACAGAACCCTTCTTTAGTACAAACACATACGTGCACACATGCACACATGCACACACACACACACACACACACACACACACACACACACACACACACACACACACACACACACACACACACACAAACACACTATAACAACCTCTCTCTTTTACTTACTATATCAACACAAAATACAATCTTTCATCAACATTATTGTACAGTACCTCATCAAACTTCTTGGCCTTGTATTGATCTGCCTCCTTCAGGAAGTTCAGAAGGTAGACATCACAGAGGACTGCGCCCTAAAGCCAATCAACATGAAGACGGTTATAAAGGTTGACTGGACAGATCCTGAAATATCTGATTTGACTCTAGGGTTATTATGACATTGAATTACTCAATTCAATCATGGTCTTGTGATGAAGCATGCAACCTCAATAGCAGTACTGTCCCTTGATAAAGCATGCAATCTTAACAGCAGTGTGGAAGCCTTACCAGTCCCACAGAGGAGAAGGCAGTCACTAAGTTGATCAGAGTAGGAACCATGCTAAACCTTCCCGCCTGAAAAGACAGAAACAGATTTGATTTGGTACGGCATACATTTGTGCATATACACACATATACTCTTCCATACTCACGTCGCCAGTGACCAGGATGTCAAAACGGATGGCGAAGGCCTTGTAGAGTGTTCGGAACTCCGTCCCATTATTTGTTTGGTAATATTTGGCAAATCTGTGCATAGAGAGAGGGGCAAGAGTTAAAGAGGGTCTCACTTAACACAAAGGGAAAATGAAGAGGAGGTGGAGGATAGAGATGTGAAAAGTACCTGAAGTTGAATCCCTTAGAGACAGAGTTCTTCTCAAACACAGCGTCCAAGCGTGTGAAGGAGTAGGATGGAAGACATTTTTCCTCAGAGAAATCCAGGTTACACTTCCACTGAATAATTATTCCAAACTGTGCACCCTGACAGAGAGAGAGAGAGAGAGAGAGAGAGAGAGAGAGAGAGAGAGAGAGAGATTAATAGAGAAAGAGAGAGCGAAAGGGAGAAAAATCAAGAGAGAGAGAGAGAGAGAGAGAGAGAGAGAAAGAGAGAGAAAGAGAGAGAAAGAGAGAGAAAGAGAGAGAGATTTCAAGAACAGGAGAAAAAAACAAAGAAGAAAGGGACGATGGATTGGTGGGGAAAGGGGATGATGAAACATATGGAGAGGCAGAGAGATAAAAGAACAGCGAAGGAGAGAGAGGTTAGAATGACGGAGAGAGGGAGTTAAAGCAGAGGAGAGAGGCCTCACTTTGCTAGCAATGTCAGAGAGGTTGTATGCTTTCAGCACATCTCCCACTTTGAAGATGGGACACAGTGGGTTGCTCTCATTATTATTGCAGCTCGTCATATAAGTCTCGTTGATGACATCAGGGAAGTTTCCTCTGCGGGAGAGAGCAAAAGGGAGGCAGTGGGAAGTGAAAGATGGAAGAGAGAGAGAGAAAGAGTGTGTGTGTGTGTGTGTGCATGCATGCATGCATGTGTGTGGAGTCAGAGGTGGGTAGAGTACTGAACATCTGTACTTAAGTAAGAGTACTTAGATTGAATGTATGTACTCAAGAGTAAAAGTAGCTCTCCTGAAATGACTCAAGTAAGACCACAGTATCGCCAGATGTTTTTGTAAAGCTTTCATTTTAGCACAACTTCAGTTTTGCACTTCTAATCGCGACTGGTCAAGAGATCAAGAGATCACTGGTCAAGGGGCGGCAGGTAGCATAGAGGTTAAGAGAGGCCGGCCAGCAGTCGGTAGGTCGTCGGTTTCGATCCCCACCCCAGCAGGGAGCCGGATGTGAGCTGGTGACTGGAGGGTTGCTGGCATCATATGTGCCTATCACTGCCGTTGTGCCCTTGAGCAAGGCACTTAATCCCTAATTCTCCAGGCCGGGCACCGAACTACGGTTGACTCCGTGCTCAGATCTCCCCGTGTGTGTGTGTGTGTGTGTGTGTGTGTGTGTGTGTGTGTGTGTGTGTGTGTGTATGTGTGTGTGTATGTGTGTGTGTGGGTGTGTGTGTATGTGTATGTGTTGTGAGCTGTGTTGTGTGTGTGTGTGTGCGTGTGTGTGTGTGTGTGGGGGTGCAATAAATAACACATTCCTACCAATCTGATTGTATGGCAAATAAAGCAATTGATTGAGATATAAGCAACATGTTTTGGCTGATGACAGACATGTTGTGTTACATACAGTTGCAATATAAAAAAAACCATTATAGAGACTATAATAAATGTGCACTAAGATTGCAGCCTGCACTGGTGTGACCAATTAAAAATCAAAGTCAAATGGTCACACTCTGGAGCCCTGATGTAACTGAAGGGAACACATTTCCGTCCGCAGTGCGTGGAAAAATAAGGACTGGGCCAGATTTTAAATGCTGCGAAACAATAGAAGGGCTGTGAACAATTGTGTTTTGCTAATATATGCACATTGTCCTTATTGATTTGAGCTAAACACGTGTGATGTCCAGGGTCTTGTGATATTTCCGCCGCAAAGAACAGAGCATGTTAGCCCGCCAATCGGCAAAAAAATAGTTTATTTAAGGAGTGTGACTGCTACGCACGTGTGTAGTCTGACGAGATCCTCTGCCCTCGCATTCCTTCAGTGGCAGTTTCCGATGTGGACAACGGCTACCATTGGATTTTGAGCCACTCAACCATCTTCTAATTATAAAAAAATCTTTGGTAAAATGTAAAAAGATGACTTAAGCACATGTAGAGGTGGAGTTAGGCGTGTTGACAATACCTTGATGGATCTAGCTGGATCTACTGGACCAGAAGATGGGAATTGTTGGGTGGTGTTTTTCTGGGCAGTGTGTGGGACTCACCTTGTGACGTTGAAGCGTGGGAAGCGGACACTGTTCTTGATGAAGATGGTGAAGTTTTCTATCTTCATTACCGAATTGCTGAGAAAGAGGTAGGGTAGAGAGAGAGAGAGAACTTTTTTTTTTTTTTATGTATATTTTATTAAACCCTTATTTTACCAGGTAAGTGGACTGAGAACATGTTCTCTTTCAATGGCCTGGGGAACAGTTGCAAGGGAAGAGGAGAAGGGATGAATGAGCCAATTGGGGATGATTAGGTGGTCAAGATAGTATGAGAGCCAGGACATTAAGTGCCATGGGATCTTTAACGACTCGGGACCTCAGTTTAACGTCTCATCCGAAGGATGGCATCCTCTGAAAGGCAGTGGGGGAGGCAGCTAGTGTAAATTGCATGTGTGTGTGTGTGTGTGTGTGTGTGTGTGTGTGTGTGTGTGTGTGTGTGTGTGACTCACCTGTTTTTGGTGTCAACCTCAGCAGGACACCAACCCTGGATCTGACATTTTCCCTCTTTGCCTTCAGAGGCGTTCAGACAAGTGCCTGTGATTATACCTGTAGAGAGAGAGAGAGATGAGGGAGAGTGAATGATATAATCTATGCCCAGTTGTGTATGTATGTCTACATATTTTGCTATATTATTTAATTGTCCGGATATTGATCACGCTCTATGTTCTCACGCTCTTAGGGTCATTATTAGCTGTGTTACCATTTATTATTATTCATTTAATTTATTCCATCAAATTGTATTCCCTTTTATTCCCATATGTTAATATTAATTTTGTAGAGAGAGAAAGAGAAATAGAGAGAGAGAGAAAGAGAGAAAGAAAAGAGACAGACAGAGAGAAAAAGAGAGAAAAAAGAGACAGACAGACAGACAGGGAAGAGAGAAATACTGTCGTGTGTGTGTGTGTGTGTGTGAGAGAGAGAGAGAGAGAGAGAGAGAGACAGACAGACAGACAGACAGACAGACAGACAGACAGACAGACAGTCGGAGAGAGAAATGCTGTATAGAGTATAGTTCCAAAAGAAAGGAAAAGCGGGCAGTGATTGAGAGAGGGAGATATGGACTCACCGTTTCCAAGAGCCGTCCCGTAATGCTTCACACAGTCATTTGTAGTGTTACACGTGTACCTTTCATTGCTCTGAGAACAGACATGATTAATATTACACACACACACACACACACACACACACACACACACACACACACACACACACACACACACACACACACACACACACACACACACACACACACAACATGAAACAATGTCTCTGTGCTTTGAACTCACCTCAGCACAGAAGCCTCTGAACTGGTTCTCCGTGATAATGATCTTGGTAATGATACAGAATACAGACGCACCCTAACAGATGAACATATAGTTAAGAACAGAGTATTTATAGAAAATCGTACATGTTCTAAATGGTTTTTGTAGTTAAAAACAGATAAGATAAGTATTCCTGCAACATAATTTTGTATTTTGTAGTTTAATCTGAGAAATAAGATCATTGATTGTACCCAAATTGGCCATTTTCATTTCATGGGATTCTTATAATAATCAATAGAATTCAAACCCCATGTCTGTTTTGGACCTGATAATGATTAAGACATGAGGATCTAAAACAATGGTCAAAAGTCACCCATGAATCCTCCAAACCCCTCCTTTATCTTTCGAAGATTTTATCAGCCTGGATGAAATATCAGTTCCCTACTGTATGTCTGAAAATTAGTACAGTATGGAGTTTTGTTTCTTCCTACTATGTGATGTATTTCTGGTGAATCTGGTGACTATTATGTTGCCCTGTCCAAAGATATTAGTCATTGTAGTATTATTACTATTTCATTTTATCTTTCACTACAACTGGTTCACTAGCATGAGGGCTTCTCAGACTTTTGTCAGGGTGTCACAAACCTGCACTGGGCTGACGTAGTCCGCTACGTCCATCACCTGGTCCTCAATGTAACCAAAGCCCTTCACCTTGGTCATGACAGAGGACTCGATGGCAGTGTCTCTCTCCTGGTAGGCTTTCTCATACATGAAGACGTAACTACACAAACAGAGGAGAAACAGAGATGGTTTGAGGACAATGAAGAAAGGGTTGTTAAGAGAGCAATGGCGTGATGGCAGAATTCTAGACAGTAATCCCATCAAACAGCTAACCCATGTAAAAAAAAAACAGAACATACAGTACCGAAAATCAAAAAGCATGCACACACATTTTCTAGCACAAGCACACACACACACACACATCTGAATATATCAGAATTAGCTGGATACACACATGCACGCAAACGCACACACACACACAACAAACACACAGAGTGTACTGACCAGACAAAGTAGATGACGATGAGCAGCTGGACGGCACGGTTGATGACCCCGACCGACCAGTTCTTCACTACCACAGTCTTGGTGGTCTCGTAAGTGAAGAAGTCTTTGACATAGCCGAACGCCTTGAGAGCCATTGTGTGTGTGTGTGTGTGATCTCCTCCTGTCCAAGTGCTTGCCCAACGCGTGTGTGAATGTTCTACACCTAAACCTACGATCACCACCACTAACACTCTGTCTGCGTTCTTAACATTAGAGCTAGTGGGCCGCTCTCTAACCCGAACCCTCCCTTTGTGTTATCCTCTAATCTTTGTCCCCAGAATGATTTCGTTTTCTTTGTCATTGAGTGATAAAGATATTGGACCTCCCCTTTCTGCCTTTCTCTAATTGAAAAAGAAAAAAAGAAAAAGATAAACCTCTTTGTCTTTTTATTCTTCGTTCTGTTCTGACCTCACATCCACTCTCTTCTCACCACAAATCCCCTTCTCCCATTCGTCATTATGGCTCTGCCCATCTGAACAGCTTTTTAAACCCACAGAACCCTTCTTTAGTACAAACACATACGTGCACACATGCACACATGCACACAAACACACACACACACACGCATGCACGCATGAATGCACACACACACACACACTCTCTCTCTCTTTTCTCTCTCTCTCTCTCTCTCTCTCTCTCTCTCTCTCTCTCTCACTATCCTACATCACTCAAAAGCTGTTAACACAAACTTTTTCTAAAGACAGATAATTACAGTAATAACAGTAGAGATATACACTCACCAAGCACATCTAATCTAATTCACTTGAATGATTACCTTTCACAAATTACCCTCTGAATATATTGACCTCCCATATTGACCTCAAAATCCAGTCTGGATAAACAGTGAACTTGTAAGAATATGTTCACCACCAGAAAGCCATATGTCCTACAATTCAATATGTGCTGGATAAAAGTAAACAAAAGTATCTCATTACTTGTTTTATGTATTTACACTCATGTAACACTTTATTAGGAACACTATATTAATACTGGGTAGGGCCTCCCTTTGCTCTCTAAACAGCCTCAATTCTTCATGGCATTGATTCCACAAGATGTTGGAAACATTTCTTTGAGATTCTAGTCCATGATGACATGATTGCATTCCTGCAGATTTTTCAGGTGCACTTTCAAGCTGTGAATCTCCCGTTCTACCACATCCAAACCAGTTTGAGACGACTTTTGCTTTGTGACATGGTGCATTATCATGCTGGAATTAGCCATTAGAAGATGGGTAAATTGTGGCCAATAAGGCATGCACATGGTCAGCAACAATACTCAAATAGGCTGTGGCATTCAAGCGATGATTGGTTGGTATTAACGGGCCCAAAGTGTTCCAAGAAAACATTCCCCTCAACATTACACCACCTCCACCACAAGAAGGTGTACAAGTGTTCCTAATAAAGTGTTCGGTGAGTGTAGATGCATTTGAGTGATCAATACAAAATATGGCAAGGCTCTAATGAGTTCTACACACATATTAACTATTACCATCAATATTATTGTCACTTACACAACATGAGTGTGATAATTAACACACACACACACAGTGTGTGTGTGTGTGTGTGTGTGTGTGTGTGTGTGTGTGTGTGTGTGTGTGTGTGTGTGTGTGTGTGGTGCCTATAGATGCCGTGCTGGAATATGTCATCTCTTCATCTCTGAAGTGCATTAGCATTAGTCTCTCTTTAATGTGATTTTGAATTGTGAAAGGGGAAACCACAGCACAAGCGATCATCATACAGGAAATTGACTCAATACACACGCGCACACGCACACACATTAGCAAAATAACAGATAAACACACAATTACAGTGATCTAGAGAAAGGGGGAGAGGGGGAGAATGCGTATACAAAGAGAGAGAGAAATAGAGCAGTTGAAAAAGTAGGGCCAAGAGGTTAAAAGTATCAGGATGCGATTTGAGAATGAGAGGAAAAGGAAAGAAGAGAGAGAGAGAAAGAGAGAGAGAGAGGGGGGTAAAGTGAATGATAATCTATACACAGTTGTATATGTATGTCTACATATTTTATTCATTTATTTGTCCGGATATTGATCACACATGTTAGGGTCATCATTAGCTATGTAACCATTTATTATTATTATTATTATTATTATTATATAGAGAAAATCTCCTCTTATGTTTAACCCTTATCGTGTCAAGGGCAGAAGAAACCAAGCAGCCATTTTCAGGAACTCTGATGAAGACAATGATGATAATGAGGAGGAGGGGAAGGAGGAGTACACATTTTCCATTTAAAAATGACCTGCATTATCAGACCTACATTTTCAGACTGCTCAGTTGATTTGTGGGTTTGTGTTTCGGCACATCTGTCAAAAATGTGTGTGTACCGTGTTCTGCTTCATGAGCTGTCAAACATAAAATAGGCTTGCACTACCTAATGCCGCAACGTAGATCTGTGTAAATTATCTGTCTTTTTGAATATATTGAATACAATTCTGAATATGATATAGGTCTTGTTTCACAGATGTCTTTTCCAGACTGTTTCTTTTTTGCTTTTCCATACTTTTCCAGACTTTGCAGACCTGCATTGAAACCCTGGGAGGAGCCTCTTACCTAACCCAATGGAATCCCTTGTGGTCAGAACCACGCACTATTATTCCATTCTAGAATCCCTGGCTCTTAAAAACCACCCAATGCATCCTACCACTTGACTCCTTTTAGTGATCCCTATTTATTGTCTCCTAGAAACCACTGTCTCTGTCCCTGCCAACCCATCGCAATAACTCACTCTCTAAAAACCACCGCTGCTTTGTTAAATGGATGGACATAACCACAAAGAGAAGCATAAAAATCTCATCTTGATCTGCATCTGGGATGAAGGTCTGATCAGTGTTAGCCTTTCAACCCCAAACCTTTCACCTACCCCAAACCCACCCATGTATGTCATCGTTAACACACACACACACACGCAAAGATTTATCGATTGTTGTCGTAACATCATTATAGGCGTAAATGGCTATTACCTCTCTGCCTTGAGTAAAGCTGCTGATATCACAGTATCAACTAAAACAAACTATTTGCCAAGTATCAAGTGTACATGTGCTTCTATATATAATAGTACATTTTGTGTCTGTGTGTGTCTCTCCTCCAGTTTATTTTAATACCACGGTCCATCCCTCCATTTGTCTACTAAACCATAGGTGGTCCACTCTAAAACCACCGTACCCATCTCTCCTTCCCCTGGGACAGTCCTGGAAGAGAAACAGAGCCAAAGAAAGGAGAGAGTAAGTATATAAGGGCAATGAACCTTGAGGAAACATATTTTATTTTAAAAAGATTTATTCATTTTGGCTGAGAAGAAAGAAAAAACATGACATCGCAAAATAACAAACAAAATAAAATAAAATGCACTGAATTGAAGTTTTTTTTATTTCTCTACACAGGAAAACAAGACTACCTCCAAAACCATTTCTACCCCATTATTATTATTCAGTGCAGACTACAACCATCCCCACGGAGTGAAAATACCCAGTAGAATTGTGGGTAATGTAGTACATAAAACGCTGCAAAATTCGATTCAGTCTGTTGGGGGAACCCTTTGTGGATCTAAGGGTTTTGTGTTGGAGAGTCAGTAAGGAGGGTCAAGCTGTTACTCCCAGAGAGGACAAACAAAATGGTCGCAGCCAGAGGTATGCACTGTCTGAGAGTGTGGTTGGGACATACAGAGAGGCAGTACAAATTCTTGGTCCATGTAACGCTTGGGGTGTGTGTGTGTGTGTCAATGAGTGTATGCTAGGTTGATATGCTGTGTGTAAACATGTCCAAATGTGCCACTGTTGTGATGGCATCAGCAGGTCCAGTGAAACTCCTACTCCCTCTCCTCAGTCGGAATCCCCCTCAGAGGTGGGGGGCGTTGATATGGCCTCTTCCTCCTCCTCCTCATCAGACTCCTGGGGAGAGAGGGTAAAAAAAGGGGTGTGAGAAAGTGGTCATGAAAAAGAGGGCAAGGAAAACCGAGGGAGAAACAGAAATTGACTTCTTTTGAAGATCACTCCCTGCCTCACTGAGATGTTTGTATAGGTGTGTTGCCATGGCGACAGGACAGTACCTTGGCCTTGCTCTTGGCCTTGCTCTTCGTCTTGGACTTGGACTTGCTCTTGGACTTAGACTTGGACTTGCTCTTGCTCTTGCTGCCGTCAGAGTCTGACGAACTCTCCTCGCTGGAAATGAACTCTCGACTCTTGAAGCTGTCATTCCCCCCTCCTCCACCTCCTCCCCCCCCTCCTCCTCGCTCCTTCTCCTTCTCTCCTCCGGCAGACTTCCTCTTCTTCTCCTCCTTCTTTACTACCTTCTTGCTCTCCCTGTCAGAGTGAAGTGGTGGAATGGAGATGTTCGTGTCAAAAAGGCCATATTACAAGTGTGAGCTTAGGTCACTGTGTGATGACGAGGTCAATGTGTGTAATGAAGAGGTGCGAGTGTGTGTGTGAGTGTGTGTGTGTGTGTGTGTGTGTGTTATCCCTTACTTCTTGGCAGGTGCATCGGCTCCTCCACCACTCTCTCTGTACTCCTTCATGGCTCTCTCATACTGCTTCTTAGCCTCCTCTGCCTTACCATCCCACTCCTGAGAGAGAGAGAGAGAGAGAGAGAGAGAGAGAGAGAGAGAGAGAACATTGCAGAAAAGGAGCTTAAATTCTGTAAAACCAAAAAACAATGAACAAGAAATGTATGACGGCAAAACTAAGAAAATAGATTAGATTAGATTCAACTTTATTGTCATTGTGCAGAGTACAAGTACAGAGACAATGAAATGCAGTTAGCGTCTAACGAGAAGTGCAAAAAAAGCAGAAAAGTGCAATGTGATAGGATTCTAGGGATAAAGTCCCCCCACTCACCTCTTTAGCCTCCTTGTCGATCTTTTTCCACATCTCTCCGGCCTTCTTGGAGATTTCTGTGACGGAGATTCCAGGGTTTTCCGACTTGATGCGTTCCCTGCTGGCATTGAGCCACAGCATGTAGGAACTCATTGGCCTTTTGGGGGCGCCAGCGTCCTTCTGCTTCTTCTGCAAATGGGGGAACGAAGGAGAGACATGAGCAGAGAGACACACACCTGACATCTGGGTGCCACTAGAAGTCAACACCAAGGTATATCTTTCTCAGATACAAAAGCAAAGATGTAGATTACTGTTGAATACTCACTCTCCCCCTCTAGACTTATGGAGTACAAAGGAGCTCATATACTTCCTGGCAACACTTTCAAATTCCTTGCAAATTTCGCCATAGGCATTGTACAAGTGGCGATTTATACCATTTTAAAGCGGGAACCCACCCGTTCAACAACTTCCCAGATTAATCACTAATTTGCAATGACTGGTATTCTCGAAGAGCAACCATTGCGACTTTTAAAACGGTAAAGTTATGAGACCATCAGGACATAAAATTAACTTTTTGGTCTACCAGCCAAGGTGGTCAACCAAAAAAAGTTTTGCGCCTATCCCTGTGTCAAAATACCACTAAATATTTTCCCCTGCATGTTTTCTATCTCAGGCGGACGTGTGTAAATTGCCATCTTGTGTACTGTAGTTGAATTTTACTTTAATCAATGGTGACCATAATTGCAGATCACACTAGTTTAGTTTTTTAAATAGAAGCATAGTATTCGCAAACCTTTGTTGGCTCCCCGTCAAAGTGGCTGGTAAAA
>NC_139669.1:12359365-12369365 GCF_951799395.1 Argentina silus
CCGGGGTTGAAAGACTCATCTAGAGAGAGAGAGAGAGAGAGAGAAAAAACATCAAATGACGGCTGACCCGATCAGACCACTAGTCCCTCCATCGTTCAGTCAAGAAATGCAGTCAAGTATTGTTGTTTTTCCTCATGGAGCACAAGCTACAGTACACACACCAAACGACGGCCTGCTGATCCATTCTGAAGACCGGGGGCGGCATTGAAACGATGTGTTCAAAAACAAACTCTCAATAATGAGCGAGAAAGAGCAGTGTTCCAGTGCGAGTACGACTGAACACAGATTTTCTCCGCTCCCGAAGTCGACTCGACGTATTTTTTTTAAGGTAACGACAGCATTCCGCTTGTGGCACCGCTGCCACTCTCGAGTCGCGGCTCAAATGAAGTTACCGTCACATATAAAATCACGTAGCTTTATCTAGCTAGCTGGATGTGTTTACAATCCGGCTAACGAGTGTGTTAACTTGGTTTCAGCTAAACTGTAATGCAAGCCAGCCAGTTGGCTAGCCAGTGAGTGGTAAAAAATGGTAAGTTCAAATATCTCCAGTAATCGGTTAGTCGGGTCGACCAAGATTTTGTTGGGGACAGCCCTAGCTGACACACACAGCTCTCTCAAACCTTTCTATAGGAAACCGAAAGGACCGCCCAAAACCTTTGAGGGAGGCCATCCAATTGGCCGTGCGCGCTGCCACTCACCGGTCTCTCCCTCTGAGTCGTCGCTGTCGTTGCCCTCCTCCCTGATCTTGCCCTCGGCCTTCATCCTCTCCAGGTAGGCGTCATGCTGGTCCTCGTCAGAGTCGCTGAACTTGTCATCTTTACCCTTCATGCCCTGCAAAAGGAAGGAGGGTCAAAAAAACAAAAAAAAACAACACACTACCCACAATGCCTTCACCTCTATCTCTTCCTGAAGCCCTCTCTCTTTCTCAGCAGGCATGAAGCTAGACATTGCATGACTGGCAGAGATCCAGGATCAGAATCCTAACCTTGACCGTTATGGGAAAAGAGGCAACTTCTACTTATTCTTCTGACCGGCAGATTAAAGCCCAGCAGAAAAAGAGGCTGCGTTCAAACAACCTTAAATGGCTCCCTTTTCTTACCTCCTTTACGGAACACTGCTGAAAGTAGATAGAATAGGTTAGATAGATATTTTTTCGGGAGTACTGGAAGATAGGCCACCAACAGGAAATAGAGAACAGCAGTGGAGGCTGGTGGAGGTAGAAATTTGGAGGATGGGCTCATTGTAATGCACGGAATGAGGAATGGCATCAAACAGGAATAGAATGAGGAATGGTATCAAACATGTGTGTTGGATTTCATTCCATGCATTACAAATTAGCCCGAGCCTTCATTGTAATGAGCCCGTCCCTGTCCTCAGGCCGCCCACCAGCCTCCCCTGGAGGACCATTTGTACTTATTGACCTTTGGGGTGACCTTTAACAGGACGTCGTAACCGAGGCAACACCCACCCAGGACTACAGAGTAGGATGTCGACAGACTGAGTGGGGTATGTTGTTTATATTACCAGAGAGCATTTTGGGAACCAAAATCAGAATGTCCTGTATTAGGACTAAAGGACGTCTTTCACCGTTAACACACCGCAAAGCCTCGGGCAATACATTAGTCAAGACGATGCAAACAATAGACAGAAACAGACACACGTCTATGCACTCTCTCAAACATATCTCTGACAGTTTCACACACAATTAAGTCTCGTTTTCCTATCGACAAATTAGTAAACCACTCATTTGGTTCATTCTCAGCAATCAACCATCATGATCGGGATTATTGGACGAGCCCCACTGCCCACCACACAGGCCTGCACGCACACGCACACGCACGCACCAGACACACTGTGTACACACACACACTGCAAGCAGAAATCACACCAAACCAAAAATCAAGCAAACACTCCCAACACGCCCGTAACCATACCAACCTTCTTCTTCAGGGGTACACAGCAGACATACAGGGAAAGGGCAACAGACGTCAATAGTCATCCATTAAGATGTCAACTGATATGTGTATCTTACACTCAATGAATAATATTTGGAGATGTTATGAGAATTGCAGTTCCACCACAAAACAGCTTACCTCTTTGAACCCTCTGTTCTTAATATTGAGTTTCTTCGCGTTTACAAAATCAAACAACTTCCCGTATTCTTCTCTGTGTGAGAGACAAAGACAAAAAGGATTCTCTTAGCAAAGAATTAGAGACGCACGTGGATTATGTCCAGTCCTGTGAGTGTGTGTCCTGTGCATCTCTACCTCTCTATGCTGCTAAAGGTGTACTGTGAGCCCTGCTTGGTCTCGACCTCAAAGTCGAAGGAGCGTGTGGTGGTGGTCCCTCTGGCGAAGTTAACACAGGAGATCTCCTCAAAGCGTAGGTGGACAGGGGGCTTGTGTACGTAGATGAAGCCCCTCTCCAGAGGGTAGAGCAGGCCTGAGGATGCCTTGTAGGAACAGGTGATACACTGGGCCCCAGAGTGACTGCAGGGAGGGAGGGAGAGGAGGACAAGAGAGAAGAGAAACCAGGGAACAGATATGGAGGAGAAATCTGTGTCAGTGGAGAAGGAAAGTGAGAATATTTCACACCATGTAGAATGGATCATTATAAAAGTGTGTGTGTGTGTGTGTGTGTGTGTGTGTGTGTTTACCCTGTAAAGTTTCCGGGCACGGTGATCTTCCTGTTGACCAGAGCCTTCATGACCCTGCTGACCATCTCATAGAGAGATCCAGACATGTTCTTACTGAGCTTCCCCTCGTAACGCTTCTCCACATCCTCCCTGGGGGGGGGGGGGGGGGGGGGGAACAAGGAGAGAGGAAGAGTGAAAAAGATGCATCAGATACCTTATATGTGATGAGCTCCTCTTGTTTGTTCTCACACTCACTCGCTCATGTTCAGGGTCAGGCTGAGGTCCTCTTCTTTGGAGAAGAGCAGGATGAGAAAGTGATAACGTGTCTGTCCTTGTTTAATGGGGGGGTCCAGACTGATCTAGAGAGAGAGAGAGATTATCAAAGAGAGTTATTCATCAAAGGTGAAGGCCAGGGTTTTGAAACATCAAGTATATCAGCATGTACAGCAGACACACACACACACACTTACCACAAAGAACATCTGCCTCTGGTCCTTGTGTGGCAGCAGGAAGAGACGGAGCACGGTGGTGTAGGGGATCTTGTAGTCAAAAGTCTTACCATGGAGGTGCAGGAAGGAGGGGTAGATACGGATATCATACCTGTAGGAAGAGAGAGAGTGAAGGAGAGAGGGTGAGGTGGAGGAGAAACAGAGGTACAACTACCAATTACATATACGGTACTGTTGTGAAAGGGCTTTAGGGCACTGCTGTAGGAGGGGAGGGGGATGAGGGGGGTAAAGCCCAGTATGGTTGGGCTCGGCCCTGTAGTGTGTAAAGCCCAGTATGGTTGGGCTCGGCCCTGTAGTGTGTAAAGCCCAGTATGGTTGGGCTCGGCCCTGTAATGTGTAAAGCCCAGTATGGTTGGGCTCGGCCCTGTAGTGTGTAAAGCCCAGTATGGTTGGGCTCGGCCCTGTAGTGTGTAAAGTCAACAGAAAGCTGCTCCAGTACCTGCCCCTGGGTGTGAGACATTGCAGCTCTTTGAAGACACACACAGCGTCTCCTGTAGCCTGGATCACATCTGCCTTAGACAACACGTTCTGCGCAAACGCCTGGGGACACACACAGATCAACAGCCTTTATGATAAACACACTGACTAATGCGTGCAGTGTGTGTATATTTACAGTACACACACACACACACACACACAGAATTGATGGTCTCCTATCCAGACACATATCTGAAAGAGTGATAGCTCTGTCTAGTGGCGTAATTAGTAACACACCTCACTTTGCTGACTGTGCTGAGAGCTCGTAGAGAGCTTGTTTAAGACCAGTGGAAGGCCATTAAGACATCCAGTACAGAGCCATTAACTCCATTTAGAGTTGGTGGAGGACATGGGCACTATACATGGGCACTATAGAACAATTCATTAGCATCATTAGCCAAAGCCCGTAAAGACATACAGACAGTCGTCTGGACGCGAGTCAGAGTCGGCAACATTTCCCAAAACGCTACCACAAAAGTTACATCCATGCATATTCGGGGGGGGATGGGGGAATTCAAATCAGTCTTCATTATGGCTGCCAGATGGTCGACGAGCGAAGGAAGGGAGGTTCCTTCGGTTCAGAAAGGGTGACCAAGCGCAGCCGGGCGTACCTCCACGGGGTCCTGTCCCTCGTCGCCGGTGCCGGGGGGGACGTAGAAGCGCACCTCCATCAGGGAGACCTCGGCGTCGTCGTTCTGATGGAACTCCAGCGTCACCTCGTTCTTCCCTGTGGCGCACTGGGACACGCTGGTCAGAGGGATCTCAAACACGGAGCTGTCGTTCACGTCAAACGACAGCAACGGACCTGGGAGGAGAGGAGGGGAGGAGGGGAGGAGGAGAGGAGGGGAGGAGGAGGAGAGGAGGGGAGGAGGAGAGAGGGTTCAACAACCACAGCTCCCAACAATGCACTGGGATAGAGGTGAGGGAGTGATACAGAGGTGTTTGCTCATGTAAAACGAGAGCAGCCAATAGCAGTGACGGTGGCGATGAAGACCACAGAGGGCGACATAGTACGTGTGTGTGTGTGTGTACCAGAGAATTTGGCGGTGCCCCAGTTCCAGCCTTTCACACACATGTCCTTCTCGGTCAGCTCCATCTTATAGTTGGCCTTGAAGAAGTCAGAGATCTTCTCAAAGTCCTGCAGAGATTGGGAGGGACGGACGGACGGAGAGAGAGAAAAAAGAGGAGGCAGAGAGAAAGGAGGAAGGAAGAGAAAGAGAAAGAGAGAGATGTACTGAGTTAATAAGCAATCTTCCACACTGTGCAAAACAAAACCACAGCCTTTCTTCTCTCCCTCGCCCTCCCACTTAATGAGGGGCTAATTAATCAAAGCAAAGTTATCCCCCGCCCGCCGCTCGGCCCCCTGGGACGCTGGAGGTGAATGTAATCCGTCCGCTCTCTCCCCCTCCGCCGCTTACAATCAGCCTGTTTATTTATCCTGCAGGCCCGATTAGAGCTGGAGCGCACACAGACACACACAATTACTACCACATGTGTATGTGTGTTGAGGACAGTGTGTGTGTGTGTGTGTGTGTGTGTGTGTGTGTGTGTGTGTGTGTGTGTGTGAGAGAAGGGAAAGAGTCTGTGTGGGAAAGAGTTTATGCACCTGGGTATCTGCCTGTCTGTTTGGTTATTAGAGAGAGTGGGAGCCTGTGTTGGTGTGTGTGTGTGTGTGTGTGTGTGTGCGTGCGTGCGTGCGTGCGTGTGAGAGAGTGAGAGGGAGAATGCAAGGCAGGCTGTATGTGCGAGTCCATCGTTGGCTTTGTCAATAGCCTATATTAGAGTTGAAATCATCTGTGAGTTTATGTATTTATTTGTATTTGTGAGGTTGTATGAATTAATGTGTTTGTGTGCGAGTGCATGTATGTACAGATGTCAGTATGTATACATTTCTGAATGGACACTGGACAGTAATTGGGGTGTGTGTGTGTGTGAGCATGAGCTGCCTGTGTGTGTGTGTGTGTGTGTGTGTCTGTGTGTATATAGATGCATATAACTCTTCCCGTCATCCTCATCAGCCCCTGTGTATAGTGCTCCACCTTGCATTACTGCTTTGGCAGAGTGCTGTTGCTTACCTCACATTTATACAACCACAATAATCACATCTCCCACCACTCCCTCTCTTTGCACATGTGCGCGCACACACACACACACACACACACACCTCCCCAAACAATAGTCCCAATCACACACACTCCTCCCAGTCCTCGTTCTGTTTCGTTCTTTCCCTGATCCCTCTCCAGTCCTTCCCTCTACCCTTCGCCAAACTGTCGTTGTGCAAGATGACATTCCATCTTTACACCAGCTGAATCAGAGCAACAGCGCAAAACGCAAACTCCATTGAAGCTCCATTGCGCTTGGCTCCTGAGCCGTTGCATAGGTCCTGTTTGAGCGCGGCGTGTAACAGGAGAGCACAGAGAGCGCAAACACATCAAAGCGGCTCGTCCGGTAACCTATGGCGAATTCCTCGCCAGTGACAGTGTGTCGAATAATAAACAATGACATCACCCGGGGCCGTTGGACACACTCAGAAGATCCATCTCCAAAAATACACTGATTAACCTCTGGAGAGAGCAGTATTATACACACATGCATGTGCACGCTCGCCTATCCCTGTGTCTCATACACACAAATGACAGTATTGTAGAATCTATATCAACATTTTTATACAAAGACACCTGACGAACCTCTACAGATTAATTCACACACTATGAGACACACACACAAACAAACACATACACACACCTATTAATAACCCTTAAGAGAAACCACTACACCTCACATTCATCATCATTCACCGATGTATACACAAAAAACAAACCAACACACAAACAAAGTATCCACACACCTTCAGAAAACTCATAAACACACACACACACACACACACCTATTAATAGCCCTTAAGAGAAACCTCTACACACCACATTCTTCATCATTCACTGATGTATACACAAAACACAAACCAAAACACAAACCAAAACATAAAGTATCCACACACCTTCAGAAAACTCATACACACACATACACCTATTAATAACCCTTAAGAGAAACCTCTACACCTCACATTCCTCATCATTCACCGATGTATACACAAAAAACAAACCAACACACACACACACACACACACACCGTATCCCTGAAGCCGTCATATTTGTAGACATGTCCTGAGCTGGTGGTCAGTTTGATGCCGTGGCCCAGACACACTCGTCTCCACTGGGCATGGGTGAGCTCCTGAGCAGGGATATTGTCCACCTTCCCAGTCTTACTGCTCTTATACACCACATTCTGCTTACTGAGGCGCAGACGTCCGTCGTTCTACAGGGAGGGAGAACACACACACACACACATATATATATATATATATACAACATACACAGCACATATGCCTTTACTGACTACTTTAAGAGGTAAAAAAATTACTTTGGTGATGTTGAATAGCTTAAGCCACAGGCTTTTAGCCTCCTCTACCCACCCCTCTGGTCCTCATCAGGCCAAAGAGCGCAGTTTAGATCAAGGGCGGGATTTTCCTATCATCAATGTGCTTTAGTTGGCGGCTGGCATTATACAAATTATAGCTAGCTGTAACTACACAATCAAATTGGTTTGAATAGAGCTTTTGAAAAAATAAAATCGTCTTATAAAGTGCTTAAAAGCTGCCTGAACCTGTTGGGTAAACAGAGGCTATTTGACACTACTGTCTCCTTTATAGTTTGCCACCACATGAACTGCAGAATGTCAACAAAGCCCGGCTGGATTAGAAAGCCCAGCTGTGGAAATTAAAACAGGCTTGTTCACTAGGCTTAAAGCACTGGACTTTGAGCACTGGCTGGCCGCTAGTTAGCCTTGGCACAGACGGGCACCACTGTGGAAACCTGCCTATTGATGCATATTAGATAAGGGCTGGAAATTTAATTTGGTTGCCTGATACATTGCAAATTCCTAAGAACATTTCTTTCTATTCATCCAAAACAGCCCCCTCTGTAACAGCTGTCTTTGTGAGCGATCCTGTGATCTTCACCAGCAGTTAAGACACTGGTGTCTGGATGGGTAAATACTGACCCAGGACCCTTTCATTTCCTGGTAGATCTCGTTGAACTCCAACGTGTCTCCCATCTCTGCCACCGTGCGATGTGATGCTCAACTGACAAAACAGAGGACAGACATACCTAGAGTTAAGAACATCTAAGCAGACATGGGTCAGATTACAGCTACAACACGAAGGATGACAGACAGACAGACACTAGGCCTGCATGCCAACTCTCCACCCTTTTCCCTTAAGTGTCTACTTGTCCACTATCCCACGTGGATTTAAAAGCATTGGATCGGTGTAAGTGTGGCATAGTTACAATAATCATGTGCTTTTAAATCTATGCACTGTGAGCAAATGCACACTTTGGGACACGGGTTTTTTTTTGGGGGGGGGGGGGGCGAATGGTTTGCAAAAAAACAATGGCCATTAAATAGCTAGCTAGCTGAACGTCCCTCGGTGTTTGAAGTTCAGTTAGGAGCAGAAGGGCGCAAGAGTTGAAGCTAGCCACTTGACAGCTAATGTCAACAGTTGCAACAGCCTGCTGTTCGCTCGCTATGTTAGCTAACTAGCAAGCCAAGGAGACATAACTAGCTAATTCCCGACACCAAAAACACCAAGCTAACAGTGGCCCAAATACTGGCGATGGGGTATTAGTTTCGTTACGAACACAAACAACGTGCAGTTTTTGGTGAGTGATGAACCAGTGGCTAAACGGTAGCGAGCTAACGAGGCTAGCTGGCGGCTTCCTTTGTGGCACACTGCCTTGGCTCGCTCTGGCTCTGAGGCTGCTTAGCCTGTGGGATGAGTTGAGTTGTTGTTTCGCTAACTGGAGTCGTAAAATCATTCTTAGCCAAGATCATGTAACTTATCTCATTGGTAAGGTCTTAGAAAGATATACTTGCAACCCCATGTGTCTAATAGAGCGAGTTAGCGGTTAGAAATGCAACAAGAACGTGATGCCTTACTGTCAATGAGATGAAGAG
Organism: Argentina silus; assembly: GCF_951799395.1. NCBI lineage: Eukaryota > Metazoa > Chordata > Actinopteri > Argentiniformes > Argentinidae > Argentina > Argentina silus. The sequence goes on from NC_139669.1 coordinate 12,368,000, forward strand.
ACCTCGCCTGTTTCCCGCGTGTATCGTCAACGCTACACCTGACGTCACAGGAAAGAATCGGTGCTACTTTTGCAATTACTTCCGTACCGCTCTTGGTGTGGGACAACTTCTCAGGCTTGTATCCGTCGTGTTTGTCTTTCACCAGAAGAACATATTGTTGTCTTCGCCTTTCTAGATACCGATGTACATTTTATCGTACAAAAGCATGTCGCCTTCCATCTCTTACAAGGTAGAACTGACTGCAATGAACGCCCATCGCCACTGGGGGGCGCACACAGCATCTTGTTTATGAAAATGATACTACGTATGGGGGTCCTTCATTAAAGGGGAAATATGGAATTCAAACAAAAAAGCGGTCTCCACCACCACTTTTTTTTTTTGGGGGGGGGTAAACAGGTGAGGGATCTATCTGGAGAAATGTAACCACTCTCAAACTTCTTTAAGAATCAATGACTGTATATCATTAATACAAAAGTATGTCTCTCTCACTCTTTTACACACACACACACACACACACACACACACACACACACACACACACACGCACGCACGCACGCACACACACACACACACATACACGCACATACACACACTCAAAATACAGGCCACACCATAATGGCACACGTTGAGTGACAAGTGGAGGTGAGAGAAGGAGATCACTCTAATCTTACTGTCAATAAAGCTAATACCAAAGGAATGAATAGGCCTATAACACAAAGAAGAAAATTAGGAGTGGAGCAGGCAAACATTAACCACACTCATAACACCCACCTACACACACACATACACACACACGCACACGCACACACACATACACACCTAAACACACAGTGAACACACAGGCAGGCAGATCACGTACTATTCATGGCTCTGATACACCCAACTTCAAATGTTAATTCGATGAGGTAAAGAGACTTTGACGTAACATGTAAAATTCCTTATAAAACATCAAACGTATTAAATGATTACATTTATGATGAAAAAAGAAGAGATATGAAGCGATGGAAATTAGTTGTGACAAGTCTCATGGTTCAACGGCTCTGTGAAGTTTAGCTGATGCGTCAACTTGGTGAATCACCGGGAGGATAACGAAAGAAAGGAGGAGAGGGATGGGAGGGGGTAACGAGGGGGAGAGAAACCTTCTCCCTCCATACAAAACTCTCCGCCGTCAGTCAGTCTGTCATACAGACCACACGCCCGTCAAGTCTGCGGACCATCAACGTCACCCAGTTCCGATTTGGTGTGCTCACCTCGGCTAGGAGAGACAGAGACCCACCGGTAGAATTCGCGGATGCCTTATCGATATTTCTAATCAACAGTCAAATTCGCAATATGATAGAGTGGTAGCCTCGGTTTCAGTGGACAT
>NC_139669.1:12374365-12376865 GCF_951799395.1 Argentina silus
TCGTGGTTGAAAGGAGTCGAGGAGCTTTGCTGTAAACGTTGGAGATCAAAGGTTTGGAGGTGTGTAGTGTCAAGTCGGTGTTGAGTAATAGGCCACCGTCGAACTGTTGTAGCGGAAACGCTGTTGACTGTTTTAGGCCCTGACATGTTTGGTTAGTTCTGCAGGGGAGGTGTCCACATGAATGACTGTGAGAAGAAAAGAGATAGAAAAGAAAGAGGGATGGAGCAAGAGAGGGAGCGCTAATCGAGGTTAATAAGCTGCTGTTATTTTGGCCTGGAGCAAAAAAAGAGATAAAGAGACTTCTGACGAGGAGAATAGGAGAGGAGGAGTGAAGGAGGAGGAGAAGAAAGAGGGAAAACAACAGCCTGGGGATCATAAACAAAGAGATAGAACAAGAGGGATAGGAGGGTAAGAGATAAAAAAGAGATGTGATTGTGTAATGCAAGTTCTCCTGTTGAGAAGTGAGTTCAACAGTTGGAAAGAAAGAGAGAGATCAATGGCGGAGAGGAAATCAAAGAAAGAAAGAGAGAGAGAGAGAGAGAGAGGGAGAGAGAGAGAGAGGGAGAGAGGGGGGGGGGGAAGACAGAGAATGAGGGATCAGAGATTCGTAGCTCACTGTTCAGAACATATTTCACACCTGTTGGACAGCAGCATGTTTCAGACACTTCATTACACGTGAGAATCATGCCCTCCTGTCAGAAAGACGGAGAGTGATGAAATGGAGGGCGGGATAAGAGGAGGAGTGTATGGGGGAGAAAAAAAGAAAGAAAGATCATGGTAAGAATGAAAGGGACTTAGAAAGCACTGAAAGCAGAAAGACAAATCTTTCTGGGAGTGAAGAAAAAGGGAGTGGAGAGAAGTGAGAAAAGTGTGTGGAGAATACAGTCATACAGTGTGTGTGTGTGTGTGTGTGTGTGTGTGTGTGTGTGTGTGTGTGTGTGTGTGTGTGTGTGTGTGTGAGAGAGAGAGAGAGAGAGAGAGAAAGAGAGATAGAGATAGAGATAGAGAGAAAGAGAGAGAGGTGGGAGCCTGGTTGGGAGTCAGGGGCAGACATACAGTACACAGGGAACGAGTGTCCTTTGGGGCCCTGTGGGGCAGAGAAGTGGACAGACACGCTGGGTTCTCTCCCATTGAAAGACATCATTTGGCCACCATTTTCCCAGTGTGAAGCCAGGGGAGAGGGTCTTAAAAGGGTCCACATATTACCCCCCTGCTCACCTCCATCATGAAAGCACACACACACACACACACACACACACACACACACACAGACAAGTACGCACACACACACACACACACACACACACACACACACACACACACACACACACACACACACACGAAAAACGGACTGTTCCAGCTGCTGCGGTCAGGCAAACGCCTTCACTGTCATGCAGCAAGAACAGAGAGGCTAAGACTGAGTTTCTTCCTCCATGCCATCAGGATCATCAACGATGACCCCACCAGTGCCCCCCTCAAGTCACTCACACACTCACTGACATCATAACACATATGCACACACATAATCATCCATTGCAGACTCATCCTCCACTGTAATTATCTGTACCGTCAACCTGTCATTGCCATTGTATATAGCCATTCCATTGCGTACATTGCTTCACAGCTGTTTATACTGCTTCTACTGCTTCTACTGTTTATATTGTTATACTGTTTATATTTTGTATTATTTCTATTTTATTTTATTTTATTTTAAAACTTATTGTTGCACTACTCTGTGGCACTGTCATTTTTGCATTTCACTGTATAGTTGTATGCACGTGACAAATAAAGAATCTTGGATCTTGGATCTTGGATCTTGGACACACACACACACACACACACACACACACACACACACACACACACACACACACACACACACACACACACACACACACACACATACACATATACACACACACACTACTCATGCTTCTCAGTTTTGCTCACACACAAAGACACACACACACACACACACACACACACACACTAACATATTCACTTAAAGCATTTTGAATACATGCATTCACATACGTAATCATGCACATATGGATGCAAATACACAAGCACTCACATACTAACATAAACACTTGTACAAGCACTTATACAAACCTAAACATAAGTAAAGTGAGGAAAATAAGACAAAGGTATGCACACACACACACACACACACACACACACACACACACACACACACACACACACACACACACACACACTGCAATCTAAACTGGGACATATGACATGTAGACATGTGGCTTGCTTTATAACCATAACCATTAATGTGTACAATGCGTACTGTGTGTGTGTGTGTGTGTGTGTGTGTGTGTGTGTGTGTGTGTGTGTGTGTGTGTGTGTGTGTGTGTGTGTGTGTGTTTTTTGCTGTTTGCGTGTTAGTGTAAATTGAACAGTGGGACCATTTGTCTGACTGTTTGAAGCTCTCAGTGAAGTTTTATTTGAGCCTAGAGAAACATTACACAGCCAGAACCTCTAAAATTAG
>NC_139669.1:12381865-12451865 GCF_951799395.1 Argentina silus
TCCTGTCCATATGAGTAGCAGTCTTTGTCTAATAAGGAAGAGTTATGGCCCTACAGAGTATTTGACGTTTGAGGCCTCTTGTTAAGAACTTTTATTTGCTCTATGAGAGCGAACATAAGAGCCCCCCCCCCCCCCCCCCTCTCGATCCTCTCTTTCTCTCTTTCTCTCTTTCTCACTCTCTCTCTCTCTCTCTTTCTCCCCCTCTGTCTCTAGACACACAGATGCTCTTTCCTAACCACCCTTAGACCCCCCCCCTCTCTGTCTGTATCTCTCACTGTCTGCATCTCTCTCTCTCTCTCTCTCTCTCTCTCTCTCTCTCTCTCTCTCTATGTCTCACTGTCTCTCAATCTCTTTCCCATATGGCCCTCTGCCTTTCTCTGCTCTGTCCATCCGCATGTCCAGGTTGTCAGTCATGCCATTCGTCCATGTGTCTGTCTCTCACAACACGGGGTGAGAGGTCATTTCCACCATTTCAGATGAGAATCTCCTTCTGTTACAATTGGACCCTTTTACTCTGTTAGTCAGATTTCCTTCCCCCTGCATTCTTTCCCTCTTTTCTCTCTGTATCTGTCCCAGTTCTCTCACTCTCAATCGTCTTCTCCTCTGTTCTGCTCACCTGCAGCACATAAAAATTCCTCTTTTCTTTCTCCAGAGAATTGTTGAGTCGCCCAGGGATTTACTGCATTCCTCCTGGCTTTCTCTCTCTCTCTCTCTCTCTCTCTCTCTCTCTCTCTCTCTCTCTCTCTCTCTCTCTCTCTCGCACTCTCTCTCTCTCTCTCGCACTCTCTCTCTCTCTCTCTCTCTTTCTCTCTGTCTCTCTGTCTCGACACATCTACATAGCATTAATTTGGCTTATCCTCTTGTCCGTCTTTTTACCACTTGTATCTCCCTTTCCTCTCTCCTCTACCCTGCCCCCACCTCTCTTTCCCTGGCCCATCCCTTTCTTTTACCTCATTGCACCCACCTGCCCCCCCACCCCCCCCCCCAACCCCCCCACCTCTCTCTCCCCTCCAACGTTCCGCCTCCACGAAACTTTGCTGGAGGGTGCAGGGTTGGGCTGCACCTCCTAACCGCTGTACAGGGGGGGGGTTATCCCAAGGGCTTGGGATGAGTTTGATTTATGAGTTAATCAATTCATCCTATGTGTGAGCGTGTAACCACGGAGGTGTGTGATCCCTTTCATCTGGCTGTCTGTGTTTGTTGACTTTGCTCCCTAGAAAAACACAGCCTGCTGTTGCTCTCCGTGTTACACTGCTTTTCAACATGTTTAGAAAAGAGATTAGGAAGAAGGTTTTGGATTCAATTCATTCATTCAGAATGTGTGTGTGTGTGAGAATGGTGTGTGTGTACGTGCATGTATGCGCGCGCGTGTGTGTATGCGTATGTGCGGGTACAGTGTTTGTATGTGTGTGCGCGTGTGTTTGTGCGTGTGTGTGCGTGCGCATGTGTGCGCGTGTTTGTGTGTGTGTGTGCGCGTTTCTGTGTATGTGTGTGTGAGAGAAAGAGAGAGACAGAAAGAGAGAGAAAAAGAGAGAGAGAGGGAGAGCAGAAACAGATGACAGAAGAGATGTTTGATGGCATCTAATAAGTCTGACATCTGACATGTATGTTGGCAGCACCTCAGATGAACAAATACAAAATGGGGCGGGGGGGGGGGGGGTGGAAGAAGGATGGTGGCAGCAATAGAGAGACATTCATACATTTGAATACTTGCTGGTTTCCGTGCCAAACTATCTTCAGGTGAATCCAACAAGATGGATGGAGACTCTGAGGTATGAGTAGTGTGCGCTTTGTTCTGTCCGTGAGGATGGTGTTGTTCTCTCGTAGTGTTATGATAAATGATTGGAGTGTGTGAGTGTAACTTCCTGCGGCCTTAAAAGGATTTCTGGGGGGGGGGGGGGGGGAGTCAATGGGGCGTTTTACATGTTGGCGTGTCGCGGTCTGTGTTCCATGTTGGCGTGTCATGGTTTGTTAAAGTTTGTATGGCTAGTTAGGAGCAGCTGTCCACCCTGCCCTGTGGGCCACTGTGAGGCTCTGGCTGAGCTCTCTTTCTCTCTCTCTCTCTCTCTCTCTCTCTCTCTCTCTCTCTCTCTTCTGAGGAAGCACGGTGTGAAAGGTAAATAGAAAGCTTTTAGTGTCTGAGGGAACACATAAAGACTAGAGATTACAGAAGAGACACAAAGGCTCCTCACCTCCCTCTCTCTCTCTCTCTCTCTCTCTCTCTCAGGGAACACACTCTCACACACACAATTTCAGACATACTCAGACACACTCAGACACATTCAGAGACAGAGACAGACACACACACACAAACACACACACACGCACACACACACACGCACACGCACACGCACACACACACGCACACACACAGACACACACAAATAACTGACAACCACATTCTGTCACACGCACGCACGCACGCACGCACGCACACATACACATACATACACATTCTCTATTATTTTCTCCAATGCTCACAAATATTCCCTTTCTCACACACAAAACTATTTTAAGGAACCATGAAAATGAACCAAATATTTTCCCAGTCAAACTGTGGAAAATACACAGGGCATATCTTTTTACGGTTCTCTTAAAACCCCATGGCAATATTGATGCTTTTTCTTCATACCGTTGCGCTGTCTGACTTTCTTTTTCTTTATTCCCTTTTGGTTTTAGCAGCTCGAAACACATTTAGACACGACTGGACCAAAGCAAACTCTGTCTGTCTGCCCGAGACAAATGTTGGGGAGAGGACAAAGATACGGTTTTGAAAACGTTCAGCTGGCTCTTTGATATTGATGTGATGGCCAGATAGTGGTCCTGCAAGGCACGTTATGGTCTGTGACAACCATGTCTCCTCCACAAAGGAATTGAGGAGGCCGAAATAATGAGTGACTATAGCATTTGATTTGCGCAATCGGCAAACATGATTGACATGTTCTAGAATCAAATCAAAGTGGTGACAGATGGGACTGGTTTCCCTTCAACAACTTGTGGTTGAGGGATCGAGAACTGAATGAATAGAAGAAAAGTTGAGGAAAACAGAATCATTTTATTTGCTTCCTGCAAACTATATGGCCCAAAAGGCTGACCGCTGTAACAGACGCTTTCCATAATGTACTCAATATGAAGTTTGGGATATTCAATAAAGTACTCAAGTAAGACAAACACAATATTTATATGTTTGGAAGATCTTTGTCTATTTGTGTCAGACTGTGATCATTCCTCTCGTCAAAGAGACAGGAAGTAAAAGATTGTTTCCACTTGATGAGGATCGAGAGTCTTGTGTAAGAGTCATTAGTCCACACATCATCACTGGTCTTCACATACTGACTCACCTCAGACTCACACATGTTCCCAACCCCAAAGAGGTCAAAGGTTAGTAATGGACCAATCAAAGCCTCCCAACCCCAGACATGAGGTCACACAGGCAAGCTGAACGGATGAGGATGAAGAAGGAGAGAGAGGGGGGGGGGGGGGGGGTAAAAAAAATAAGAGGCAGGTGGAGGCAGAAATTGGAGGACAGGCTAATTATAATGCACGGAATGGAATGAGGAATGGTATTATGGGATCAAACAGTTTGACACCATTCCTCATTCCATTTCATGCATTACAACGAGCCCGTCCTCTGATTTCTACCTCCACCAGCCTCCCCTGGAGTGAGGAATCAAGGGGAAGCAGAAAGGAACATCAGTGTATCGCCAGGGGCACGATTCTCCCTCTCCCCGCTTCGCAATAAACCTCTTCTTGAAGTTTGATTAAATCATTCTTTTAAAGTCGCTGTATGATCTTATCAAGCATATCTACCCTACTCTGCACTGCTTAAGCCCCCTCCCCCCCCCTCCCCCCTCCATTTGTTATCCCTTCTAATCTCCCTCTTCCTCTCAGTGTCCCCCACCACCGCCGCTCACCATCCCTTCATCTCTCCCCCACCATTTCCCCTCTCCCTCTCTCCACCTCCCTCCCTACAGCTCTCCGTCTCCCTTCTCCACTCTCCCCCTCTCTCTCCCCCTCCGTCATCTCCCTCTCTCCCTCCATCTTGCCTGTATGACTTACTGTCTCTGCTCGGAGGCACTCATTAGCCACTTGAGTTTGGTGCGTCTCAGCCTTAAAAGGCAGAAACAGAATAAGAGTGTCGAGGACAGCACTTAGGGCCGGAGACGACACCCCCTCGGCCCCAACGACGCACCCCTCCACCGGCGCCCCAACCCCCCCCCACCCCCCACCCCCCCACCCCACCCCCCCCGCCTGCTCCACCTATTGTTTTGTCGTTTTTGTCTCCCATCCCTTCGTCCACTACTGTTACACCAGCTATGTGGCCTCTTCCTATCTCCTCTCCCTCTCTCTCAGTCTTCCCCACTTAATTCTTTTTCCTCCAGAACATCCATCATGTCCTGTCGCCGGCGGTTACTGTCGTGTAATTATATATGTATTTATGTGAATATGCTTGTCCTGTATTGGTTGTTACTCCTATGCGTGCACACAGAGTTGTCTTTGAACCCCATACTGAGGGTTGGATGTCATAATTCATAATTCAACCCAGAGGCAAAGCCTTGGTTGGCACCCAGCAGGCACAACAGCAGAGTGGGACTCCTCTGATATTCACATCATTCCAGTAATGGAATGATTCAGAAAGTGCGTGAGTGGATTGAGTCGGATGTGCTAATTACTTCTGAGCAGCTGTCAACCTCACACACACACAGTGTGGTAGTTAGTTCGAACTGTATGTGTTATGTTTCCTTAATGGGAGGTCAGGTGGTAGGTCATGATGAATAACAAAACAAATCATCTTGGAAGAAATAAGTCGAGGATCCGCTTCTCTCATCTCTGTGTAACTCTCTGCTGCCTCCCAGTGGTCACATGATGTATCAACAGATTCCATTTTTTAACTAAATCCCAGACAGTAGGTTTATTCTGTGTGCTTTTGTTCACCTGTTTGTAGTTATAATCTGAAAATTGTGTTATGGTCTAATCCTAATGGAATCATGGGGTGAGGTGAGTTTTGTGTTTGAGGTACCATACAACTCTCCTGCTTCTCTGCCAACTCACTAACTGTCTCCACATAATGAAAATTAAGACCATGTTGACTGTGCGTGTGTGTGTGTGTGTGTGTGTGTGTGTGTGTGTGTGTGTGTGTGTGTGTGTGTGTGTGTGTGTGTGCTCCCTGATTGCTGTTTGGGCCTTATTAAGTAGAAACAGATTTAAGAATGATAATTAGGCTTAATCTGAAGGAATTTTCCTTTGTCGGGACTGGTTTTAAAGGGGCCGAGGGTCAATTAGAAACACACACACACACACACACACACACACACACACACACACACACACACACACACACACACACACACACACACACACATACAGACACACACATACACACACACAGACACACACACAGACACACACACACATACACATGCAAGTATAATTGTGAATCACAAACAACAATATTGTACAGTATAAACACTGTTTAAACACTACAGTATAAACACCTACTTAAACACTGGCTATGTCCCTATACAGCTGAATTGCGTCCTTCTACTGCCCTCACAGATTGTTGTTTATCAAGGCAAGGAAGTAATGAAAGAGAGCTAGATCAGAGTACAGGGACATAGAAACATTTCAAGTTTCATATACAGTGGCTTCGGAAAGTATTCAGACCCCTTCCACATTTTGTTGTGTTATTTAACTCAATTTAAAATGGATAAAAAAAGTCTATAAATTGCCATCAATCCACACACAATACCCCATAATGACAAAGCGAAAACACATTTTTAGAAATGTTTGCAAATTTTAAATACAGTGAAATACAGAAATACCTCATTTATACAAGTATTCAGACCCTTTGCTATGACACTCTTATAATATAATCGGATAATAGTTCGTGTGATTTCGGAATGAATATCTTTTGTTTTTATAGTCTCTGGTTTGCATAGGAATCAATTACACACTGTGTGGATTAGGATGTCACTACCAACTCAGCAAGTTTCAACTCAGCAAGTTTTGATCCTGATAAACTCTCCAGTCCTTGCCGGTGACAAACATACCCATAACATTATGCAGCTACCACTATTCTTCACATGATGGATGGTGCGGAAACTGCATTGAATGTGCTGGACTTGCACTAAACTTAATGCTTTGTAGTAAAAACACATTTCCATCCACTTTCTTTGCTGTATCACTTCTATTCATTCATTGTTGCAAACACAGGGGTCTGAATACTTCCCAAAGCCACTGTACATATAAATTTAAATACGGATACAGTAGTCTCACACTTATGAAAACATCAAAAAAAAAGAAAAAAAGAAAAGGAACTAATAGTTTTCTTCTCTGACTCCAGCATCGTGACTGTTTTTGGCACTTATTCTTATGGAACGTTTTACTTGCAATGACCATGATGGATAGTTGAGTCACTTACTTTAGACAAATGTACTTATTGTATGTCACTCTGGATAAAAGTGTCTTCTAAATGACTAAAATGGTAATTGTAAATGTAATGAATAAATACATACATTACATACATTAAGGCATAATATCATCCAAGAAATGTAAAATGTAATCTGAATTAAAAGCAACTATTTGGGGGTTTATTCCTCAGTCCAATATCTACATAGTATTTACTGTACATCGAAATCATAATGGTAAATGGAAATAAATGGCCAAGAATATTTATTCTGTCTTTTCATTAAAACAAGCACCAATGCACATGATTTAGTACGAAGCAATTGTGTTGAATTGTGTTGATTTGTGTTGATTGTTATTTACCCTTATACCAGGTAATATTATTTATTTGTTTTAAAGGAAGGAGATTGGTCTGATTAAATACAGCAGTCCAGCTCAAGACTTTCCAGGATCTTCAACCAATGTTGGAGATTGATAATTTTCTGACTTAAATTGGTCCAGGGGTCATCATGGAGATGATCACAGGGGCAAGCGGCAGAGACTGGCACACCCTGGGAAGCGGCGGAGAGATAATGTAATTCAAGTATTTGAGCCAGCTACAGTATACACACACACATGCACGTACGCACGCATACAGTATACACACACCCATGCACGTACGCACGCACCCACACATGCACACCCACGCATGCACGCACGCATGCACGCATGCACACACGCATGCATGCACGCAGGCACACAGTCACGCAGGCACACAGTCACACAGTCACGCACGCACACACACACACACACACACACACACACACACACACCCACACACACACACACACACACACACACACACACACACACACACACACACACACACACACACACATACACACACACACACACACACACACTTGCCATGTAGGACTCACCATCATTTTCAAAGCATTTCTCAGCTCTTGGGCATTTGCGCGAACTTCAGGCATGTCAATCTCTGAGTTCTGATAACAATCTATTCGGTCTAATAGACACAAAGTCTGCAGACAAAAATAAAAGGTGAATATTACTATACAATAACATCATCTATGATGGATCTCTGTCACCGTGCCTGTTCAAAACGTAATTGCACTTAAAATAATGTGGTGTTGAATGTCACCTACCACATTCATTTTGCTGGTTTTGTCATGGGGCATCGTCTGTGTGTGGTCCACCTATGAGACATATAGAAAGACATAGTTTTAATAATATGACATATTATTAGACATAGATGTAATAGGACCAAGTTTAAGATCCGTTTCACACCAAAACACACAAATACAGTGCCCTGTGTAAGTAATAGGACAGTGAAGCATTTTTTCTTCTTTTGGCTCTACACTTCAAAAGTTTGGATTTGAAATCAAACAATTACTGTGAGATTGAAGTAGAGATTATCAGCTTTTATTTAATGGTATTTGCGTACATATTGGTTTCCACATTCATAAATTACCATACGTTGGGTACACAAAAGTAATGGGACAATTGGCTTGACAGGTGTTTCTGGTAAGTCAGGTGTGTTCTGTCACATCATTTGTACAGGCATAAAAGAGCTATCAATGTCTAGTATTGATTATAGACTTTGCGTTTCCCTCTGGAGTCTGCTATTGGTGTCAACATGAGGACCAAAGCGGTGTCAATGAATGTCAAGGAAGCCTTTATTAGGGTGAAAATTCGGAGAAAAAAAAGATCAGAAACATAGCCAAAACCTTAGGCTTGCCAAAAACAAGAGTTTGGAACATCATTAAAATGAAGGGGGAAAAAGCACAGGTGAGCTCAGCAATCTCAAACAGGCCAAAGAAGACTTCTACAGTGGATGACCGAAGAATGCTCACCATAATTAAGAAAAACCCCAAAACAACTGTCCCACAGATCAAGAACACTTTCCAGGAGGTGGGCGTGAATGTGTCATAGACTACCATCCTCAGAATACATCATTAGCCAAACTACAGAGGCTTCACTGCAAGGTTTAAACCACTAATTATCCTCAAAAAGTACCTAAAAAGCCTGCAGAGGTCTGGAAAAGGAGGTCTTGTGGACAAATACAGTTAATATTGTCATGTACTAGAGTGATTGTAAGTGGAAACTTTGGAGAAAAAAGGATACACATAAACATAGCCAAAATCTTAGGCTTGCCAAAATCAACAGTTTGAAACATTATTGAAAAGATAAAAAGCACTGGTGAGCTCAGCAATCACAAACAGACTGGTAAGCCAAGGAAGACTTCCACAAGGATGACTGAAGTGATTGCAAGTGGAAGGTTTGGAGAAAAAAGGATCTGCCCAAAATGTACAACATAGCACCTCATCTGTGAAACATGGTGGAGGGGGTGTTAATGTTAGTGCAAGTATAGCTGCCACTAGAACTGGCTAACTTGTCTTAATTGATCATGTAACTGCTGCCGGCAGCTGCAGAATGTATTGAAGTGTACAGAAACATGTTGTCCGTGCAAAAATACCTCACAACATTTCTATCCCAAAAAAAAACTAAACAAGACTTCAGGCAGTTATTGCATACAAAGGACTGTCAACCAAATACTAAACATGAGTGCTTCATTTGGACATTTGATAAATCTGTCCCATCACTTTTGGGTACCCTGACACAGGGGAACTATGCATACAAAGTGTTGTACTTTCTGAATGGTGAAACCAGTATGTACACAAATACCATCAAATAAAAGCTGAGAATCTCTACTTTAACCCCATAGCAATTGTTTGAGATTTCAAATCCAAACTTTTGGAGTGTAGAACAAAAAGAAGAAAAAATGCTTCACTGTTCCATTACTTACATAGGGCTCTGTATATATAAGCTTGATTTATTCAAGGAAACCTGACTGAAACCAAAGTCTCCTTTCCAGCAGGGACCTATTTACATAGATCAAAGAAACTAAATAAAATGAAACAAATATACAATACAAGAACCAGTTACAAGCGATACAATAAACAGTTTACATTAATACACAACCACACGTAGGGCATTCCAAGTGCAGTGAAAAAAAAAGGTTTTGAGAGTGTCTGATTACCACTAGTTCGCCAAGAACGCAATGATGTGAAAATGGGAGTTTTGGAAAAACAGCTTTATATACAAATAAAATCCAAAATCCTACTTGAAGTCAAAGACTCCCAGTACACAGAAGGCCTACGGGGACACATGAACTGTAAAACAGAGACAACTAGAGTGTCAGTAAAAAGTGTACATCTTGCTTTATTTACAGGCTTCTCCATCACTGTCTTTTTATAGAAGGGTGCTACATTTGTGGGGGACAACATGTTTACTGTACACTTGTTTAAAATATAATTTTAAAGGGGTACTTCATTGTTTTACAACTTAACCAATTAGTAAAACAAAGCACCTTTGTGGGGGGACATGCAGCGTTCGGCCTGTAGGGGGAGCTACAGGACCGTGGCCAGGGCTACGGAGGCGAGGCTTTGTTGCGTACCTGGTGCAAACTAAAAATAAACAGACAATTCCCTCATCCCAACACTGCGTCTGCCTCTGTGTGTCACGGACTTTGTTACATTGGCGCCCAACGTGGGGCAGAGGCATGGAGACGCAGTGTTGGGATGAGGGAATTGTCTGTTTATTTTTAGTTCGCTACAGACTTTTCAGTCGTTGCCTCTTCTCTTAGCTTTTCAGCCGTTTTCCTCCTGCTCCGCCGTTCCCAGCCCACCCACTGAAAGCAGAGGCACACACATCTTAACCATTTCGTTAAACGAGGCTTCATCCGCACCAGGTGCGCAACAAAGCCTCGCCTCCGTAGCCCTGGCCACGGTCCTGTAGCTCCCCCTACAGGCCGAACGCTGCATGTCCCCCCACAGCCTTATATAGTCCAAAAAACATTTGTGGCCAAATCACCTGAAATGAACTCTGACTTGGTTAGCTAAAGTTAGCTAAAGTCAGTATTGGCTATTTAAACAACCCTGAACCATGGATTACAGTTTATCCTGGCCCATAGACTACTTTCAAGGTTATGAACCATCGGACTACATATAAGGTGTAAAATAGTGAACTATCCCTTAAACCCAGGTCTGTTGCTAAAACAGATGACGAATGATAGATTGTAAATCTTGGTAAAACACACATCTTTCACCATACAAGCATAGTAGCTGTCCCTGGTCCAGCGTCCAGATGTACGACTACAACTCAAGCTCTGTCTCTTACCTCCACAGCTGAGATGTCAAGTGACTGCATACGGACTTCTGTACGTAGCGCCTCCACCAGCATATCACGGTCCTTACAGGCTTGATCCACCAGCCGGCAGCCTGGAGCCGCTGACCTCAGTCCCTGCACACACACCAACACACACACCACCAGGAGCCCCCGATGCACCACTGTGATGAGAGCGGAGAAGAGAGAGGGGGGTGGGGGGTGGTTACATGCTTGCTGTGCTTGCTGTTCTTTAAACAGGGATTTTACACAATTTATATCTTCCAGACATTTCAAATGATCTGGAAGTGAGTTCCAGATGGATGCTTTTTACAGAGGTGGCTGATTGGGCCTGTGTGTTACATTTAGGTATTCTGCAATTACCATTTGTAACACCTCAAGTACAGGCCTCCCTGGCTTTAGGAGTTTTTAAGGCGCTCAAGATTTAGTTAACTTCTGTGGTTGAAAAATGTGGAATGTAGCATCACAAGGGCTAATATATTACTCTTTTACCATAAAGTTTTCACCCAATTCTTCAAACTTTTGTGAAAGTAATTATCAAAAGCAGATGCTATGGAGTAACTATCTACTATAAACCTTCCCTCTGCTTATAGTTGTATCTCTTCTTTAATTTGGTTATACTCCTGTCCTGTAAAATTGTCTATGTTCTTTCCAAATTACTTTGAAATTCCCTTTTGCCTCATTTATAATATTGATAAAGAAGTTGGCTTTTGCTTTTCAAAGTTCTGAGATTACCTACATTTCAGTGCTTTCTTAAGTGCAGCATCTATTGTTTTCATGAATTGCTATAGGGTTTAATTTAGTCAAGGTAGGCTATTTCTTTTCCTATTGTTACATGAAAACTGCAAAAGACTGCAGCCCTTAAACCAAGACAGACTTACTTTTTTTCTGTAGTGCAGCAGTAGTCCGTCTCTCTGTTTTCCAGTTTAGAGGAAGCACCTCACTCTGATAAGAATGACAAATGGTGCCGTTCTCTGTGCTGTAGGTTGAGGTGTTCAGATGTGCGTCTTTTGCCCTAGTCATGGCCATGATCATCCCCGTCTATAATGTTGTTGATGCACAGTGGCGTGATGTGACATGAGGGAGAGTGTACTTGGACAGCCAAGTGAGATGTTGGATGACTAGGAAATACCTGTAGGATGACTGAGAAATCTGAGTGATCAGAAATGATGCAGGTTATGATGCAACTTCATATATTCATAATAACATGAATGGTCATGATATGTTACTTTTTCCCACCCAGGGTTTAACCTCAATTGAGGGTACATTGTAGGCCCAAGGCAAGAGCATCACTGAGTTTCTGAGTATTAACTACATGGGTTTTTACAAGATTTCGCTGACAGATGCTAAATAGTTGGCAATGGGATAAAGAAACGCATTATTAGGGGGTTGATGAACAAATAAGATTTGGGCAATGTGGTGCAAACAGCTTTCAATGCAGTTCCATGTTCTCTCTGATTCATTGTCAAAGTGGTCATTGTGCTAAAAAAAAAAAATAACTTAAATCCTGTAAGCCAATGTTCCAATGTATGCATCCCTCAACAGACATCATCTGCTATCACGTTTTTCAAATGTTAGGATGACCTCAGAGAGTAGCCCTCATCCCTTCTTGGCAGCGATAATATTGTCTTATTTGGTATCATTACTAATTAAACAGAAGCTCATTGACTGTTAAATATTCTTGTTCCTTTGGCATCCCTGATTTGTTAGTTATTTGTAAAACAATAAATATTCTATGAATGACCCTAGCAGCTACTGTCTGTATTCTCATCAACTCATTACATAGCCTCAATTTCCACACATACGCTGATGACACCCAGCTCTACCTTCACACCAAACCCCCTCCCTCACCTCCTGCCTCTGTGAAATCAAAAAATGGATGACCACCAATCTTGTCAAACTCAACAGCAATAAAACGGAACTCATGGTTGTGGCGCCCAAGACTCTCCTTCAAAAAATCAGCAACCTCGTCCTCACCATTGATGGCTGCTCCATTTGCCCCTCCTTTGAGGTAAGGAACCTGGGGGTCTTGCTGGACCCAACATTTTCCTTTGAACCCCACATACCATGACCTTGGTCACTTACCAAGTCTGCCTTCTTCCATCTCAAAACCATCTCCGCCCTTCACTCTCTGATACCTCTGCTGAAACATTAATACACGCATTTGTCACCTCCCGCCTGGATTATTGTAACAGAGTCCTTCTTGGTGTTTCCAGCAAGACCCTGAATCGGCTACAATATGTCCAAAACTGCCAGGATCCTCACACGCACTAAACCCTGGCAGCACATCACCCCCACCCTGCAACAACTTCACTGGCTCCCCACAAAATACAGAATCTCCTTCAAGGTCCTCCTCCTCACCTTTAAGGCACTCCAGGTCCTGGCTCCTGCCTACCTAACTGACCTACTCCACCCCTACACCCCTGTACGTGGTCTCCGATCCTCCGACACTGACCTCCTCGTCATACCCCGCACCAGGCGACGCACACTTGGCGATCGAGCCTTTTCTGCTGCTGCACCCAGGCTGTGGAACACCCTTTCACCAGCTATCCAATACTCTGATACTTTCAATACATTCAAGACCAGGCTCAAGACCCATCTGTTCAGACTCGCCTTCCTACAGCACGGCATGGGTCCTGAGTAACACTATTCCCTATAGTTGCCTGAGCTGTTCACCATGCACCATTTTTTTTTTTTTTTTTTTTTTTTTTTTAATTACTTATGTGATCTTGACTTCGATTTTATCTTTTTGTATTTTATTTTATTTTTGTATTATTATCATTATTATTATTTATTTATTTATTATTTATTTTTTTGTACAGTGTACAGAAAGGCCCTTTTAAGATCCTTGGATACGAACATGGAAAATGTTCCTAAATTAATTAAAGAACTGCAATACACAAACATAATGGAATCTAAAAAGTGTTGTGTGTGCATGTCCATGTGTGTGGATGGGTGTGTCTGTGGCTTTCTTCTCTGTAGGCAGACTGCATGACATTGTTGTAATGTAACATTGTTATGCAACTGAGAAGTTGATGCATGCTACATATGCAAAGCAGTCTGTGTCAGAGTAAAGGCATCAGAGTCTTTCAACACCATCCCACACCTTCAGAGAGAGTAGGCGAGTAGCCAATGCACAGTTTTTACACACAGGTTTTACAGTGTTTTGTTTTGTGTTAGTCATGCAGTCATTACACGGTACTATGACTTGGAGTCTGAACAACCTGTACATTTCAATATACTGGTGTATTTACTGTTGAATAATAGAATAGAATACTTCATTGCCCTTGAGAGGGAATTTGTCTCATAGAATTGTCAATACACAGCACAAAGTTTAGATGTACATGCATACACAGTAGGTTACAGTACATACAACACAATGTACCTTCAATACCTCCATCAGCCTCCAGGTGTATTTAGTGTGGCGGGGATGTGCAGGGCACTTTATGTACTTCAGGTGGCAGTCAGATTTTCTGTAATTGGGCTGCATTTAGAAGTTTCCCTCATACTTTGTGCTGTCAGATCACTTTGCCTGTCTGCATTATTCACTAGGGAAGGGAAACATTCTGCGAATATTAATTATTATAAGCTATAAACGAGGCGGCTCGGACAATAGTGAAGCATTGTAGGCTATCAACGAGGCGGTTCAGGCAAATGTATTCCCGGGCCAGCTTGTCTGATATCACTGTGTTGTCTATATAACTCGTATAGTTCAAATGTAGCAGTTGCCCTATATGTGTGTTCATTGTGAAAACACCCGCCTTACATCAACACTATCGCTAAATAACACTATCGCTAATTTAACGTTTTCAATTTCCAGCTGGATTGATCTGTTTCATTATCTAATGGAAAGATGGACAAGCAAGACTGATACATTGAGAGGTGGAAATGCATTATACAAGAGGCAGGTAGAGACACAGGCAGAGAATGATGATAAAGTGCAGAAAGAAGTCTTTAAATAAACAGAGCAAGTACCGTTTTGCATTTGGTACGCACAGTTAATGGAGAGGTATGTACAGTTCCAATCAGGACCAGTTCCATCCATCGACATTCATTTTCGCGAAATGCAAGTTGTGTTTGTTTGGATACCCATACATTAAACCAAAATTGTACTGGGCAGATGAATGAAACTATCATATATGTGTAATACCCCCCTCATCTTACTCAAAACCCTGTACTGTTGTGTTTAACTCCCATGACCGCAAACAGATAATTATCTTCCAAAGAAAAACGAGGGGTAGGTCTACTCATCCAAAATCATCTTTAATCTGTCTGTTGACATGCCGCACTTTTCCCTCACAACCTAGGCGGTTGTAGCAGTACTATTTCAGGCCGGTAAGTGTCACCCTAATTCAAGGAGCGTATGAGCACCTCAATGAAGAAAGAAATACACAAATCAGACTCGTGCCTCCCATCAGAAATAGGACAGACGCGCAAGGCGGTCAGGGACTTAACTTTATGCATTGGCAATTGTTAATTACAATATAATGAATTAAAATGTTAATCATATTAAAGCAGTTCTTTATCTAGGCACGTCATACACATCTCAGCCGTGTTTGCCGACTTCTTTATTATAGACTAATACATGGAAAGAAAATTGTAGTTTCAAGAAAATAACAGTATTTCTCATCCTCGCTTTTCCAACACATTAGGCACTTCCAAGCAGTTGAGTAACTCGAGTGAAGTTCAGTAGACAAAGTAAAGCGAAAAAGTCAAGCCCAAGACGGAGCAAGGGAGGCGGACCTGGTGGCTGTGGGGGGAAGTCAAGAGTCAGTTAAATTTGGTGAGAGGGAGGGGTTACGAATAAAGAGAGGGAGTCAACTTAATACTATATATTATGTCGTGTCAGTAAAGAGTAGTGAAGAACGCGGTACAGTCTTGATGAAGAGAAAAACTTTATTTTATTCAACACGTTTAATTTACTACTACGGGAAGAGAAGAAATAACATACCATTTAAACAGCTCATAGGTACGAGTTTTTAGGTGAACAGCTAAACGAGAAACCTTCCCTCCACGTTTTCTAACTTATTCCTGGAAAGACAAAAGGCTAAAGTAAGTAAAGTTGTTTTGTTTATTACACACATTAACATATTGTGGTTTAAATGGGTCTAAATCGGTACAAGTGATTTGAGTCACCTGACAATGGCAAGCATCGGCCTCGCTTCACACACACGTGGCACGAGACCTCTATTTCTGTCTGTTTTAGCCATACTATGATTGTAGTGCTCTTTTATTTTCGGACGTACCTGATCTACATTCATGCGTTATTACATGTTATCCATGTGTTATTACTGGAGAGGTAGCGAGAGCTCTCATAATCCGTTGCTCTGTCATTGAAATGACTGAACTGAAGCAGTCATATAAAGTTTAGTTGGCCAATTTACTTCCTAGCTAAGAGCTAATTTACCTATTTCGGAAGTGAGTTACCTAATCCGGTTACTCGAGTACGCTGGCGCTCCACTTCAGTCTTTTGTGTGTGTGTGTGTGTGTGTGTGTGTGTGTGTGTGTGTGTGTGTCTGTGTGTGTGTGTGTGTGTGTGTGTGTGTGTGTGTGTGTCTGTGTGTCTGTCTGTGTGTGTGTGTGTGTGTGTGTGTGTGTGTGTGATGGGGTGGGGGTAGGGGCATTAAAGCACACACTACATGGCACTGTCTGATGGAGATGTTTAAGAATAAAGTAAATAATCTATCCACACATATCTTGTGTGTTTATTCATTGTGCACAATAAAAAGGATGTACCCATATTGTAATGTCGGAAATGTGAGGACTCGTTTAGTCAGCAGGGTAAACTTCACATCCTATCCAAACATAGCAAAGTCCCAACTGCAACCGAACGGTGATGGAAACCAGAAACTAGTTTAAGGTCATGCCCGCAGAGAGACAGCTGTGAGTGAGCCTCTGACCAGGCGGCTTCGGCCGTTTACGTTTTTTAGACTCTGGGGAATAAGTCCCGTGGTGCGTCGTTTATTTATTGAGAACTTGAGAGAATAAAGAGTTTGCACGACGTCTTGTCCGTTTTTTAGAAGTTGATAAACACAAGTGGTCAAGGTCAGAAACATCCCAAAGGAGAGGAGAGCAACAAGAGCGCCAAAAGGAAACACCAGGTGATGGGCCATAATGATGTGTAATCGCTTATAATAACACATAGGATTGGTTGTTATAACAAAGTCATAACGCTTTATAATATTACCATACTCGAAATGCACACCACAATGGATTAATTACTGTGAGAAAATGCTGAGTAGGAGTTTGTGAAAGCATGTTGCATCAGCCAGATTGGTGTAGTTTGCAATACAGGTACTTCAGGAAATAACAAAGGTGTCTTCCACGCTTGCTCTCTCTCATTCATACAAACATACCGTAGAGGCAGACCCTTCACAGTGTTATGACGGGCTCACAGCTGCTTGTTAACTGTAAATGACCTGTTTCTTCAGGCTCCCACTTGTTTGCAAACATCTGTTCTGTGTTCATCCCTTCTGCCAGTGCAGTGCTAATGAAGCATTCACTTGTGTGTCTGCCTCTCTTTCATAGTAGTGTTGAGTTCAGTCTCTCACTCTTGTCTGTTAGTTCTTTGTCAGCAGTCTGCCAACAAGAAAAACACCGGCATTTGTTGTTAAATTTGGTCAATGTTAGAATAATTCTTCATCAGGCATGTTGTTTACTTTCCCCTCACTATCAAAAAGGTCACTTAAGGTGAAGGAGTGATAACAGCATATGAACAAATAGGTGGGAAAGTTTTACAAAGACAGACTGTGGGTGATAGGCAGAGGATGTGCAGCTCAGTTCGGGCTTGTGACATGATTTTATCATTCCACATGCTCATGTTAACACGACTGACCCATACAGGTCACTACATACCATATGGCCTCATTTTAACTCACTCACTGTTACAGTACACACACACACGCATGCACGCTGCATACACAAACACAGAGAGGAGCAAGGCTTGGCAAAGCTCATCTCAGTGCTATCTAAGCAAGACAACACTTTGATGTTGTTACATAGTACTGAGATGAGCTTTGCCAAGCCTGGCTCCTCTCTGTGTTTGTGTAAGCAGCGTTTGTGTGCGTGTGTATGTGTGTGTGTGAGCGTGTCTGTAAGTCTTTGGAAGTCAATTCATGTGACAGTAGGTCCTATACTTAGCTGAAGTGCATGCTGTTGTGGTTTTGGAGACTTATTTTGGAGAATATTATTGTCCCTGAATGTAAAGTTACCTAAAATAAAGAATACAATATAAAACTGTGAGTAAAACAATGCATTTGAGAACATATTAACAGTCTACAAAAGATAATGAATTTGTTGTTTATTAAACATAATTTATAGATGTAAGTGGATAAGTGCTGGTAGAACTGTTCATTGTTAAGAGGGTAAAGAGAGTTGTGTGTGTGAATATGAGTACAGCATAGGGTGTCAGTTACAAAATAACCCCCCTCTATGATACCTTCTTTGAGCACAAAGGAGTGCACTGAGCTGTGTCTAATCACATTACACACGTGTGCACACACACACTCTCTCTCTCTCTCTCTCTCACACACACTCACACTCTCTCGGGCCAAATTATTTTCTCTGTTACCCCTCTCTCACTCTGAAACACATGTTCTGTGTCTGTCCTTCTAACACACACACACACACACACACACACACACACAACCCCCTCATAAAGAATGTTGATGCCACTTTTCCACTGTCACAGTGCTTGGCTCAGTGCTTGGTCCAAAGCCTCAGACTTTTGTGTTTTCATCTCAGAGAATGACCCCAAAAAATAGCCCCAGGCCCTTGGTTCCAAGGTTCTACCATGACATGGCGATTTTTGGGACTTGGGCAGCCTTTGGGGGTGACACCTGTACACCTTCTCATGGTGGAGGCGGTGTAATGGTGTGGGGAATGTTTTCTTGGCACACTTTGGGCCCGTTAATACCAATCAATCATCGCTTAAATGCCACAGCCTATTTGAGTATTGTTGCTGACCATGTGCATCCCTTCATGGCCACAATTTACCCATCTCATAATGGCTACTTCCAGCATGATAATGCACCATGTCGACAACAAACGTCGTCTTGAAATGGTTTCTTGAACATGACAATGAGTTCAGTGTTCTTCAGTGGCCTTCCCAGTCACCGGATCGAAATCCAATAGAACACCTTTGGGATGTGGTAGAACGGGAGATTCACAGCTTGAAAGTGTACCTCAAAAATCTGCAGGAACTGCGTGATGCAATCATGTCGTCATGGACCAGATGACACGAATGCCAATGCCACGAAGAATTGAAGCTGTTTTGAGAGCAAAGGGAGGCCCCACCCAGTATTAGTACAGTGTTCCTAATAAAGTGTTCAGTGAGTGTGTATAGGCGTGTGTCGTGTGATTTGTACTGCACCCTCTCATTGTTTGGTTAGGCTAGTCTGTGGGACTGCTACTTGTGTCACAAAAGCATGAAAATGCGATAAAACCTGTAGTGGGACCCAGTCTCTAGTGGTAAAAAGCGCCATGAATGGTTTCCCTGTTGATGTCCGTGACTTCACCGAGTGACCCTCCTCCACTTAATTCAAGTCAACTGACTGACTGAGACACCCTCCTCCCTTTTCTCTGCTCCTTCTCCCTTTTTTCTCTCTGGTCTCTCTTTCTCTCCCTCTTAGGCAATATTCTCTCTTTTTTCACATTTGTTATCGATCAAATGTGATGACTATCTGGATTTGTTTGACTGCTGGGTTTTCACTACTGTTTATGCAGTGAATAAAGTTGTATTTGTGTGTGTGTGTGTGCTTATGCGTGTGTGTGTGTGTGTGTGTGTGTGTGTGTGTGTCAAGGTGGTCATGACCAGACTTTTTGATGTCAGCTGTGGGTCATGTCAGATTGAGCTGACCTGTCGCATAGTATGTGGTCTTCGAGAGTGTGTGCGTGCGTGCGTGCGTGTGTGCAACTTCATGAGAAGTGCTGTTTACTGAAAGAGGGCAACGGAACATATGATCATACAGGACACATGTACTGTAGGTCACATTACCTTTTTCTGCTGATTCATGTGAGTTGCTCACTCATTTCAACCACTTCCCCTCCCCCCCATCAAAGAGCCATGAAAATAGGCTGTTCTGTTCAATGCTACCATTGTTCACTTACATTGATTAATCCTTCTCTCCTCCCCATCCCTCTCTCCTCCCATTACCCTCTCCTCCCATTCCCCTCTTGCTCTCCCCTCTCCCTCTCAGAGCAGCGATGGCGCCCTCACTCCTCCAGGCCTACAGGAGGCGCTGGTGGATGGCTGTGTCGGCGGTCATAGAGAACCTGCTGTGTTCTGCCGTGCTGCTGGGCTGGGGCTCCCTGCTCATCATGCTGAAGAGGGAGGGCTTCTACTCACACCTGTGCTTAGGTAGGCCACGCACACACACACACACACACACACACACACACACACACACACACACACACACACTAGCAGAAGAAGACGCACATGAATGCACCCACACTCAGGCAGACTCACAGTGAATACCCAGACACACACAACAAACATCATGCTCTCTCTCAAGCGTGTATGCTCATTTACAACACAGACCATACACATAAGGCATGACACTGTTATCAGTGATAGATTGTGGCTCATCACTTTCTTTCTGCCCCTCCTCCTATCCAACCTCCACCGCTTTTCCCCACCTCCCCCCACCCGCCCCTCTCCCCCTCTCCTATACGACCCCCCTCTCCCTCCCCCCTCTCACCCTCCCCTCTCTTCCTCCCCTCTCTCCCTACCCTCTCTCCCTCCCATCTCTCTCCCTCCCCTCTCTCTCCCTCCCATCTCTCCCCCTCCCCTCTCCATCCCATCTCTCCCTGCCCTCTCCCTCTCATCTCTCTCACCCTCCTCTCTCTCTCTCCCTCCCCTCTCTCCCTCCCCTCTCCCCCTCCTACATGGTAGAGAACAACTCAGCGGTGGCGGCGGCGAGCAACCTGAGCTCCTGGGAGTCCGGGGGGTGGCCGAGTTGTGTGGACCAGGAGGAGATGCTCAACCTGGGCTTCACCATCGGATCCTTCCTCCTCAGCGCTGCCACCCTGCCCTTGGGCATCCTCATGGACAAGTATGGGCCGCGCCCGCTCCGACTCATCGGCAGGTAATGGCAGGAGGGAGATACCTATCCAACTTGACAAGCGCTCTCTCATGAAACGTTTTCAGAAGTTGTGCTCGAAGCAATTCAAGGGAATGCAAAGTATCAAGCCTAACTGTGAACCAATTCTAACCACTATACCACCGGAAAGGCCAAGATATACAGTACAGTGACTTAAGTATTCACTCCCCTTTGGACTTTTCCACATTTTGTTGTGACTGTCAAACAGAATAAATAAGTTATAAAAGGGTTAGGGTTAGGGTTAGAGGTTAGGGGTTAGAATGCAATTTCTCCTTTCACGGCATGGTGAACTCTAAACTCTATATGGCTCTGTGACCTTGCTGTGAACACTTCTCGCTAGTTTCTGCAATTGTGTTTGTCTAAATTGTCAAGAGGCTGTTACCATGTTTAAGGAATTCAATCTAAAGGGACACTACCAGACAAAACATGCTAACGCATATGACAAGCTAACAGGGAGTGAGCGCGCTGAAAAAGTGAAGCAACTCCAAGCTGCTTTGGCCTCACAACAGCGACTCTTCACGCGGGCCTGTGAGTCAAATGAAAACGTCACCAAAGCAAGCTACGAAGTGGCCATGTTAATCGCCAAATATGGCAAACCTTTCACAGAGGGTACGTTTATCAAAGACTGTGTCATGAAAATGGTGGAGAACATTTGCCCCGAGAAGAAGCAAGAATTTGCTAATGTTTGCCTGGCTCGTAACACTGTGGCACGGAGAATAGAGGGCATATCATCAGATATTCAGAGACAATTGGGGGACAGGGGAGTGACTTTTGATTATTTTTCATTAGCCTGCGATGAAAGCACAGATGCATCTGACACTGCACAGCTACTGATACTATTAGTTAGTCATTTAGTTCATCTGAGTGCAAGGATTATAGTTCATGTGATTTTGGAATTAATAGCTTTGTTTTATATGGTCTGATTCCCATAGGAATCAATTACACACTGTGTGGATTAGGCTGTCACTACCAACTCAGCAAATGTCATAAATTTTCTCTTGATCCTGACAAACTCCCCGGTCCCAGCCGGTGACAAGCATACCCATAACTTGATGCAGCTGCCACTATTCTTCACATGAGGAATGGTGCGGAAACTGCATTGCATGTGCTGGATTTTTCATTAAGGGATTATTTTTGGCCACTCAGTTATATACCAATTTTGTGGAGTGACTGGGATGATGTTGTCCCATCGACTGTGCTTTTTCCTCTCCACCATTCAACTTTGTAAATTTTTGTAAGCCTCCTCAGGCCTCAGGGTCGCAGTTTGTAATGACAACCTGATCCACACTGTGTGTAGGAATTGATTCAGAGACCCTATAAAAACAAAGATATTCATTCCGAAATCCCATGAACTATTATCCTTGCACTCAGTTATTTTCCATGGACTCAATTCAATTTATTGAGTGACATTTTTGCATTTTAGCTCATTTTAAGAGTGTCATAAAAAAGGGGGTGAATACTTATTGACTCAAGACATTTCAGCTTTTCATTTTTAACTAATTTGTAAACATTTCTAAAAAAATATTTTTCACTTTGACATTATGGGGTGTCTATTTTAAAGTCAAGTTGTAAAATAACAAAATGTGGAAAGTCCAGGGAGATGAAGACTTACTGAAGGCACTGTTGAGGGACTACACTGGGAGAGACGTGGATCTGCTGGTACTAGATTGTGCACAGGCAGTGAAAGAGGAAGAGGAATATAGAGAATGTACTCGGGTGTCTTTCTTCTTGTAAGAGGATATGCCGATTTTAAAAAGACAGAAAAAGACAATAGCTTCAATCAACCAAGATAATTTCCGGTGAAGAGGAATTCAGAGGATCTTTTCAAAGAGAGCCACCTGATTTGACACTCATAAAGCAGGAAATATCACATTCCTAAAAAGGGTTAGGGTTAGGAAAGGCGTGTGAGTTGTAATAGGCGTGTGAGTTGGGCGCGAAACAGGGACTTGAGAATGTCTGTCTCATTGTATTTTTCTCAGGTAAAGACAGGTTGAGAAATAGAGAGAGATAAAGGGAAATGAGATGGGCATAGGCAAGAATAGATGATTGATAGCAGCACTGATGGTGAGGTGAGGAATGGTAAGCTGACAGAGGCCACATTTATCAGAGGCCACACATGCAGGCAGTTCAACCACAAACGGTCCCCCTTTCTTGAGCAGCAACAGTACAGAGAATCTGTTATGGTCAGATCTAATGAACCCAAGCGCGGGCACAGAGTCAGGACACAAATATAAAATAATAAGGTATTTAATAAGGAACCAGCAGGGAATGGGACAAGCGGGGGGAATGGCAAACGGGGTTGGGCAGGTAGAAGGGGCAGGCAGGCACATAGGGCAGGCAGGGCAGGTAGACTAGGCAGGCAGGGCAGATGGGTAGTGCGGCCAGGCAGACTGACAGGTATACAGGTGGGTAACCGGGTAGGGTTTCTGGAGGATAAAGGAAAGAAGATCAAAAACAGTGTATACGCATGAAGCCTAAGTATTTCTAGACAAACACGTTGAAACACTAAACAAGGATCTGCCGATGAGTCAACGGGAAGCCGGGGTTTAAATACAGCACGTGATGTGTTGATGGACGGCAGATGTGTCGATTGAGCAGGTGGAGATGATGATCTGAAACGAGAACCGGAGCCTGGTCACGCCCACACACAACACACACAGACAGGAGAGAGGGAGACACTGGCACAGACTAGGTGGAAGTGGAGGGCATGACAGAATCAGAGAATACGTTTGAATTCAGAGAATACGTTTGAATAAAACACCTCACTAATCTCTTCCTGTGTGTTTCTCTTGCCCCTCTCTCTCTGCAGTGCATGTTTTGGTCTTTCCTGTGCCATGATGTCATTGTCAGCCTACGACCCTGCAAGTGAGTGAAACACACAAACACACACACACACACACACACACAAATACACACACACACACACGAATACCACACACGGAATCACATGCACTTTACACACCTTGTCAAATATTGAACTCCTTTGTCTCTTTCCATCCCTCTCTTCAGCCCTCTCCGCGCTCATCTTCCTCGCTCTGTCCTTCAACGGCTTCGGAGGAATCTGCCTGACCTTCACCTCCCTGACGGTGAGAGACGGAATGAGGGTGACAGAGACAAACAGACGGATAGATAGACAGAGAGAGAGAGAGACGGACACCCAGACAGACAGACAGACAGAAGAATTAAGTCAAGTCCTCAACAGCCACAGTCCTTACTGGTCGTAATTCCTCCTTTGGGACTTAATTGATCAGTTCATGTATTGATAAAATGAGTGAGTCCTCTGGCTCAGAGCTACAACCAGTGTAAACTGGCCCAGAGGACCAGAGTTGCTCAACCCTGTAGTAGCGGAAATAGTCTCTCCATATCACTCCAAAATCAACAAACCGTCGTCATATGTTATGTTCTTTTCACTATTCTGTGACGTTTACGGTAGAAAGGTTTGTTTCTGTTTACAAACAAACAGTCGACAGGTTATTGATTGTTGAGCCACACAGGGTTGGCCTGGGCCAGCGTCAGCCAGCTGAGAGGACAGAGTGTTGTGTTTGCCAGGCATTTGTTCAACTTTGTGGAAGCGTGTGATGCTTGCACGTCATTTGGGTCATCGCGTGTGTGTTTATTATTGCCTGTATGCTTGTATTTTAGTCTTTGACAGGTGTGGGAGTGTGTCTTTACATGGTAATGGATGTGAACTGTGTGTGTGGGCTGGGTGAGTGACGTATGTATGTGGAATGTAAGCTCCTGAGTTGCACATGATAGGAATTGTGTCACTTGTGTTTGCACCAATCAGAAGTTCTGACTGACTGCACACCCTTTCCCTCAGCTCCGCCCACCCACCTCTACACAAAACACACAAGGGCACTCTGCACCCTACTACCCCACCCCCACTCTTCACTCTACCTCCTCTGTTCCTTCATCTCTCTCTCTCACTTCTCTGTTCCCCCTCTTTCTCTATCTCCTCTCTTCCTTCTATGTCTCCCTCGCTCTTCCTTCTCCGCTCTTTCTCTCCTCCATCCCCCTCTTGCATCTCCCCCCTCTATCTTTATGATATCCGCCAGGAGGAGAAATGGCCAAACAAATACAGAATATGAGTTCTCTCGTGTGTTACAGTATTATTTGTGTAAACAAAGCGAACCCAGAGAGGGTTAAAGGTCAGGGTTTAGTCAGGAAGTCACTAATAACCCCATTTGGGGCCCTTATTCTCAATTGTTAGAAACTCAATTCCTCATGTCTATTTCATCCTCCACTCGCTCCCATTCAAAACGCATTGGAGGAGAAGACCTAGATTCCTTCCCTTAGATGTTCTCCAGTGCTATTTGAGAAGAGAAGGAGTGGAGGACAGAGGAGGGGACGGCAGGAATTAATTTTCTAATAATTGATAAAGGGCTCCCATGTCTGCAGCGTTGTCCTATGACCCCTCTACTTTCACCTTTGTGACGTGATGTCCCTCCTGGCTGTCGCCCGGCTGTGGAGATAGAACAGTAAAGCACCCTTCTCTGTGTCTAGCTATATTTCACAAACCCATCCCAAACATTCAACCAAAAGACATAAGCTCACCCTCACACAAAGTTTGGTCTCAAACACACATATTCAAAAACAAATCATTGGGGCACACCCACATAGTTTGGCACATATGCATACACACACAAACACACACACACACACACACACACAGTAAAACCAGGGGGCATGCATATAAACAATTCAGCATGAGCTCCTTCTCCACCCCAACCCTGCTCTATGACATTGCATTTTTCTATTATTACCACACACACACACACACACACACACACACACACACACACACACACACACACAAAGAGGCATACACACATTCATGCTCTCTGATTTGTCCCTCTCTGACCCCTCTCTATCTATTTGGGTTGGGCTGTACCAGCTTGGACCGGGTTCCACAATGTTGTTGTTGTTAGAATTGATGTCAGCACAAGGATACACACACACACACACACACACACAGAATCTTTCATTTCATGCACACACATAGTTTGACACACACACATACATTGCCCTGCGGGGAACAGTGAAGCTTCTTTTGGCTCAAAGAATATCTCACTGTCCCTCTCTTTAAATATCATTCCCAACAAAGGACAAGGTGTGAGACACATTACAATCACAAAGGAGTCGCGAGTGTGTGATTTCTTCAGACACATTACAATCGCAAAGGAATTGACAAATGGTGAGGGTGTGACTTCTTCAGGATGTCTGCCAGGCTCATTCAACTGTAAATAGTTATACACGTTGAAATCAAGGCTGGCGCCACCAAAATCCTTCTACAGAATGATATGGCAATATGTTTTTTGTTTTTTTAATTATGGAGAGCATATGGTCATCCTCTGTCGAAGTAGTACTGAAGTGCCCTACCAGCCTGTTTGTGAATGCTGAGCTCACCAGTGCTTTTTTTCTTTTGAATGATGTTCCAAACTGTTGATTTTGGCAAGCCAAAGTTTTGGCTTTTTTCCACATTTTTCAGTCTAATAATGGCTCCCTTGACTTTCATTGACTTCAACATGGTCCTCATGTTGACTGACAGCAATAGCAGACGCCAAAGACAAATGCAAAGCCTAGAATAATACTAGACTACTAGACACTGGCAGCAGTCTTATGCCCGCGCAATAGTGTGTTCCATTACTTTTGGTGCCCTTAAATAAGGGGACTATGTATAAAAAGTCATGTGTAAATGGTGAAACAAATATGTACACATAGTAATTGTTTGATTTCAAATCCACATTTTTGGAGTATAGAGCCAAAAGAAGAAAAAATGCTTCACTGTCCTATTACTTACACAGGGCGCTGTACATACTGTACATACTGTACATACTGTACATACTGTACACACACACACACACACACACACACACACACATACACAAACACCCACACAAACTCTCTCTCTCAAAGGCAAAGTCACACAATAACATAAACAGCCCCTGTCTTGAGTGGTTGTAGAGGCAACACTACATGTGTTGTTGTATTTCTTGTGTTTTCGTCCTGATGAGAGCGTTCACTTCAGCATGGCTAGTGGTTCAGGAGGCCTGTCTGGTGTTCATCATAATAGTGAAAGAATAATGCAAGCTATAGATATTAATAGGTAGGTACGTTATAAATAACCATTACCATGGTCCTCCCGGGTAACCTTTTTCGCGACCCCCTATATTCAAGACCATGTTCCAAGAACAGGCAGTTGATTGGCCGTCTAAGTTAATAAGATGGCTGATTGCCTGGTCTTGGGACATTTAGAGGGTAAATGAAAGAATGTTACGATGTAACTTTGGCGTGAGATGGAAGTTCCTACAAACTCCAACCATTCGGTTCACTGACTCTCACCTTTGCCTGGCTGAGAGATATTTCGAGATTGAGTTATGGTTAAGGTTGCGTGTCGAGGATTGACAGATGGGAATTGGTATCTCATGGTTTGAGAGTTGAGGGAGGCTCTCCTGAGGGGAGCACCAGCGCTCGCCTCTCTCACTCACACACACACACACACACACCCATAAGTGTATTTTGCTTGTGACTGAGCAGTTCTGATCATCCAATATACCTGTATGCCAGCTGTACACCGTCTGCACATCTCACATGGTTTTCCACCTACCCTGACAAACCTGGCACGTCAGACATGTGCTTGAAGTGCATGCGTTAAATGTGTGCTTTATGGGCTCCTGTCAGAGCACAGGTGTGAATAACATCTACTGCACACACACCCACACACACAGATGGGGGGGTGCGCCCTATCACTTGGCTGTACAGTTACAGTCGGAGGCAAACATGGGTGCAAACATTCAACATGGCTGGAATAACTTTACTTTGACATTTGTAAGAGATCCATCCCTGAGCTGTGTGCTCAGCGGGCCCCTCTCACCAGCATTCCAATAGTCATCCGCTGGTCAACCCGTTTATCCGTGCGGCCCCACGTTGACGTGACATTTTTCCCTTCTCAGAATCGCTCAATGAGGACGGGTGTTAGGGATGTTTGTCGGGAGGTCGTGAAACCTCAGAGCAGTTCTGGAACAGTTTTCCCGTTTACCTGCCAGCCTGTTGTGTCAAACCAGACTCCCCCCCCAGTCACGACCTCTACAGCCCCAGCCTGGTGCCAGCTTTCCCCTGTTAGAGCATGACAAATAGGTCCAGCATCCCCTCTCTCATCTGTCACGTTTCAGTCCTCACGAGGACTGACTCTGTGGGATGGACGTTGCGTAGCTGGTATAACTCTGAAGCTGTTCTCTTGAGTGTTAATGGTGATCCATGAGTTCCCACTTCCCACAACTGAGATTCAGCATTCAGAATGTTTCAGTTACTTATTATGAATCATAACTAGGTCAAATGTATGTATGCTTTCCACTCTCTTTCACCTAGTAATCTGTTGTCATAACACCAAAATCACAATTCATTGTAACAAAAAACACAATGGGAGTGATAGGGATTCCAAAAAACTCCAAATGTGTGGCCAGACCACCTCAATGAACTCTCTGGCTTGAGAGTTAGTCGTGGCTATTTAAACAAATCTGAACCGTGGATTACAGTTTCTCCTGGCCCATAGACTACTTTCATCTGACAGCTGTAAAATAGTGAACTCTCCCTTTAATGCAATGGGTTTAGAGCTTGAAAGCAGCTTTCATGGTGATCATTTTCACATGAGGTGTTTTAAAAGTGTCAAGCAGACAAAAGAACATTAGTACCAGGGATGTCAGGCACCCAATATTTAAGAGGGGGCACCAAGTGCATGAGGAAAGAGGAGGGGTGGTCTGGAGTGGCTCTCCCCCCTCTGGAAGCTGGAGCATTTTGTATTTTTCTACCACCTGAAACAGCTTTTTCCTGCAATCTCGATCCATAATCCCCATGCTTAATTTTATCTCTAAAATAAATCTATTTTCTGCAAAGCTGTTTAGCTGTTCAATGGTAATTTGAATTAATGATACACATTGGTTCTTTAAGAACTCTTATGCCTTATGAGTTTAACTGTCACACTTGTATAACTTTTAATATCATAACCCAAGAATTAAAGCTATTTTAGTCAATTCTATATGACCTCCCAGATATTTTTCTAAATAATTGTGATAAAACATGTGCATAAACCTTGAAGTATAATAATTAATTTAACATCTAAAACAGGACGAATCTGAGGGAGCACATTCCCTTGTGCAACATATGGGCATGGCAGCTCTGATTAGTACAGTTTATTTAATTTGACTAGTATAGAAAGAATGCAAGGCTTATACAGTAAGCCTCAGCTTAAGACCTCAGTTAGCTTGTGAACAACTGTACACTTCTGTTCTGACCAGAATCATGGGGCTTTATCTTGTATTGTCCTATTGAATCTCTCATATTTAGTCTCATAGAAGGATGGAAATACCCTGCAAGCATGCTGCCTTCACAAAACAGCCACAATAAGCTCTTTGTTATAAGGAAGGAGGTCATTCAGGAGTCATTCATCTTGTTCCAAAGAAGGTTGGTTGGTAAAGAGCTAAAGGGATGGGGTTGGAGAAAAATCACTTATGGATCCAAGGACTGATGAGTTTTAAACTTGTAGCCATGTTTTGAAGCTAGAGGGCTCCAATTTGCTTCTGCTAAAGATCGCTGTGCACCACTACCATGTACAAAGACCATTTTGGTAATTTGGTGCGTCTGCCCCAACCAACACAGACTTTACACCCATATAGACAGAGCAGTACATGGGAGTGTTCAGAGGGACAATTATTCATTCCATGCTCAATAATTACCAATAGGTGAACATAGACACTTAATGGATTATCAATTATCATCAAATTCTTATTTGATAAAAATATAAATAATTAACCATTTCAACATCCACAGTAAAATCACGATCGTGCCGGTGCCAAAACACTCCACTGCAACGAGCCTTAATGACTTCCGCCCAGTTGCACTCACACCCATCATCATGAAGTGCTTCGAGAGGCTGGTCCTAGCTCAACTCAAGACCTGTTTGCCACCCACACTGGAGCCCTTCCAATTCGCCTACCGGCAGAACAGGAGTACAGGATGCCATCTCAACGGCACTTCACTCCGCCCTGTCCCACCTTGACAATAGCAACACCTATGTGAGAATGCTGTTCATTGACTTCAGTTCAGCTTTCAACACCATCATCCCCTGCAAACTGATCACCAAACTCAGTGAACTGGGCATCAATACATCCCTCTGCAACTGGATTCTGGACTTCCTAACCAACAGGCCGCAGTCTGTTAGGCTACATAACCACACCTCCTCAACCCTCAACACCTCTACCCTGATCAAGAAGGCTCACCAGCGTCTCTTCTTCCTGAGGAGACTAAAGAAGGGTCCATCTGTCTCCTCAGATCCTGGTGAACTTCTACTGCTGCACCATCGAGAGCATCCTCACCAACTGTGTCACAGTATGGTATGGCAACTGCTCTGCCTCTGACCGGAAAGCACTGCAGAGGGTGGTGAAAACTGCCCAACGCATCACCGGTTCCTCACTCCCCTCCATTGAGGCTGTCCAGGGCAAGCGATGCTTGCGTAAGGCACGCATCATCGTCAAGGACATTTCTCACCCCAACCACAGACTGTTCACTCCACTCCCCTCCGGGAGGCGCTACAGGTCTCTCCGCACCCGAACCAGCAGGTTCAGAGGAAGCTTCTTCCCTGCGGCTGTCACCCTACTGAACTCTAACTCTGCACCTAGGTGACAACCTACCAAGTTTGCAATTACCTTGTTAAAACAAGCATATATTTTGGGTTTGGATTGGGTAAGACAGTTGAACTAAGCTCATTTGGTATTTATAAGTTATATTATTCAATAATCAATGGCTATATATCATTCAATTAAAAGCCCAAAAATGGATGTACCAATCCCAGATTGCCCCATTAAGTATGGGTTGTGCGTCTGTCTATCTACCTCAATACCCTTGTGCCCCCTGCTGGTGAGATTAAATCACTGCACCCCATCAGTCAAACTAGACTGGCTCATGTACTTACAGTGCCCTGCATAAGTAATGGCACAGGGAAGCATTTTTTCTTCTTTTGGCTCTATAGTCCAAAAGGTTTTTTCTATTTTTTTATTTGTATTCAAATCAAACAATTACTATGAGAGAGGGTATATATATGATTTTGTGTACATATTGGTTTCACCATTTAGAAATGACAACACCGTTCATACATAGTCCCCCTATTTCAGTTTTGGCACACAGCTTTATCAGTATGTGTTTCATTCTGATCTTCATCTCTCTCTCCCTCTCCCACTCTCTCTCTCCAGCTGCCTAACTTGTTTGGGAGTCTGAGCTCCACCATCATGTCTCTGATGATTGGCTCCTATGCCTCCTCTGCTGTCACCTTCCCTGGAGTCAAGGTAACTGAGATGCCATCACAAATGGACACAAATTATTACCACTACCTCATATATTTAATAGAAAAATAATTAATGTTTATCTCCCAGATGTTATGTTGTATGCATGGTAAATATTCCATAGAATTTCCACAGTTGGACCAAAACAGCTCTCTTTACTGAACATTCTTTATCATGTGATTTCATTCCTTGATTGCTTCCAATTTATCATGGCCATATAGCACTATTTTAACAGCTGAAATCTACATACTGGAACTTTTATAACACTGGATGTAATTTGTGCATTAGAAATGACACCTCTCTCCTCCTCTCTCTCTTTCCCCCCCCCCAGCTAATATACGATGCAGGCGTGTCATTCGGGGTGATCATGTGGGTGTGGGCGGGGCTTGCAGGCATGGTCTTCCTCAACTGCTTCCTGAACTGGCCCAAGGAGGCGTTCCCCACGCCAGACGAGGTGGACCTCAGGTCAGTATGCCGCCTACACAACACAACTGAAATGATAAAGCCACACCACTGCTTTGTAAGAACTGCTCTCCTGCGAAGTCAGTGTAACATCATAACATTGCAAAGCTTTGAGGATTAAACATTGCTCAATGACCATGTTACTAATAACATCATCCTTTTCTCTCTCTCTTTCCATCCCTCTGTTTGGTCTCCCTCCTCTCTTCCCTCTGTCTGTGTGACAGTAAGAAGAAGGCACTGACAAAGTTGGTTGGGGAGAGCTTAAGTCTGAAGAATGGAGACCTGAGGCTCTCCACTGAGAAGCTCCCAGCTGGCCCCTCCCCAGACGCTGTCACCTTCCGCAGGTCCGTCTTCTCACCTATCTTCCTGTGGAGTCTGCTTACCATGGGGATGTCTCAGCTGCGCATCATCTTCTTTATGGGCGCCTTGAACAAGATGGTGGAGTTCTTCGTCCTCCAAGGCGACACTGACCGTGAGTAACTGACCCAACAAACCAACCAACTGACATATTTAGTCCCAAAGGGGTATATATAAAGAGTGGTGCCAATGAGCTTCAAAAAGTTCGATAAAGCTTCCTGGTTTACCCAATATTGATTTTTTTATTGGACTAACAACCGGTTGCCTGGCAACATGCTCAGTTGGTGTAATGTGAAGGAACTATTTGGCATTGGCCAATAGAAAATGTACTCCTTCAATGGCGCCAGTCTTCCTTATAGAGAGTCCCTCTTCCTCCGTTTGAATGTGATATCATGTATTAATGATAACATTTGTCCTCTTCTGTCTTTCAGCCTCTGAAGAGCTGATGAAGGAGTCAGCGGAGAAAGGTGAGTGGACATGTGGCTTGGCGTAGTTCTAGTATATGTTGTGTATGTCAGTATTGTGTGTGTCTGTATGTGTGTTGTATATTTAGTGTGTGTGTGTGTGTGTGTGTGTGTGTCTGTGTGTGTGTGTGATGGGTTCAATTTTAAAATTGTATTCACTCATTGCACAAAGTACATTTAAATTAAATTAATGAATTGACTAATGGCCAATTTTTGATTGCGTGAACTTGTGCATTTGACAGAAATTGGATTTGAGCGTCTATACTGGGTGTAACCGTGTGTGTCCTCTCTCCTCAGTGAGCTTCTACTCATCCATCTTCGGCACCCTACAACTGCTCTGCCTGTTCACCTGCCCTCTCATTGGCTACATCATGGACTGGAAGATGAAAGAGTGTGTGGAGGAGAAGGACAATGGATCAGAGAAAAAGTGAGAGAAAGAGACCAGAGAAGGGGGTAGAGGAGGGGAGAGGAAGAAGGGATGGTGCAGAGGAAGGGACAAGAAGATTTAGTTTGGTTTAGTTTGGGTTTATTTGATCATTTTCAAAACCAAGCACACATACTACAAAAAAAAAATCTTCAAGGATAGTTCACAATAAGTACACAATAAAGTCAAGGACTTATTTCCCATTTCTTAGTGATAGGAGGGGAGGCTGGTGTAGTCTGGAGACCAGGGAGAGCCTCTGGGAGTAAAAAGGAATGGCTAGTTGAAATATAAATAGACAGATGGGGCTAAGAAATGTGAGAGAGTGGGAGAGTCTAAAAGGAGTGTGAGAAGGAAAAGGAGAATAAAGACAAAGACTGTGGATGGAAAGTAGAGGATAGAAGAGGACACAGAGCCAAGTGATGCAAGGTTTGCCCGCCCACTCTCATTTTCCTTGTCCAATCCCACGCAGGCAGCGAAATGGCCCCAAAAGAGACAAGAAGATCCAAAAATTGACCAATGCCATGAGAGCGTTCACCCTCACCAACATTCTGCTGCTGCTGTTTGGAGTGCTGTGTCTCATAGACAACCTGCCTCTACAGGTACACACACACACACACACACACACACACACACAGGAACGATAACATCTTAACCATAACCAATTCAAGGAGTTGCGCGCTTGGGGCTCTCAAAAAACAATCATCATGCAGGAACTGATTGGTTGTAATACTCTCGACTTTGAGCAGGTGGACTAAGTCATTAACACTCTTTGACTCTCTATTGTGTAGATCCTAACCTTCATCCTCCACACCATGGTCCGAGGCTTCATCCACTCCTGCTGTGGGGGGCTGTATGCTGCTGTGTGAGTACTCTACGACTACTACAAGCAGGGGAGGCTGGTGGAGGGAGGTAGAAATCATGAGGATGGGCTCATTGTAATGCATGGAATGAATGAGGAATGGTACAATGAGCCAGTCCTCTGATTTCTACCTTCACCAGCTTCTCAGTTCTACGGTAACTGGACTACAGTTCTACTACTGTACTGGTCAACCTCATCTTCTCCATCATCGTCGTTCTTGAGAAATGCTTACTCTCTCTCTCTCTCTCTCTCTCCCTCTCCCTCTCCCTCTTTCCCTACTTCTCTTTCTCAGGTATCCCTCTAATCACTTTGGGACTCTGACGGGGCTCCAGTCTATGGTCAGTGCTGTGGTCGCCCTGCTGCAGCAACCCCTCTTCATGGTCATGGTCGGACCCCTGAAGGGAGACCCCTACTGGGTGAGACACACACACACACACACACACACAGAGTTTCATACTGAGGAGACATGCACGGTGATAGAGGGGCATGCCTTGGACATGAAATGAAATTCTTGTAAAGACCAGTTTATTTGTTGTGTTAGGGCAATCTACTGTTAGTCCTTCTGCTCCATTGCTTACTTGGGGTTAAATGTACAAAGCGTAATCACCTGTGTACAATTTGTACTTGTTATACTCATTATGTTAACCTCCCACCATCTCTATCACTCAATCAGATCGACCTGGGGCTCCTCCTCTTCTCATTGGCTGGTTTCCTGTTGCCTGGATACTTGTTTTACCATCGCAGAAACCTGATCCATGAGAAGGAGGCCCGGGACAAGGAGGCAAACGGGCAGGAGGCTCTCAACCACGCAGAGACCAACGGCCTCAAACACCATAGCAACGGTCACAGCATCCAAGAAGCTTAGTTGGTTATCCGAGAGCAAGTGCAAGTGATTGCGGAAACTAGGATGAATTTTCCTAATATCCACAATATCAGCAAAGTCAACAATGGCAATACCATTATCAAGTTATGTTTTGTTTCTTTGATATTTAAAGAAGTACACGATGGGACTCTTGCTGCGTCAGCTTGCTTAGCATAGTTTGCCGTCTAAACCCAACTGAGACGTGTGTACAGTTTTGATCCTGACAGCTGTGTAATTGTAATAGCTGTGTCCTCGACACCTGTGCTTTAGAGCATGCTTATATTTTACCTTGAAATCAGTGCAGTGTACGCCAGTGCTCACTTCACTGCTACAAGGGGTCATAAAATAGCATTCTTGCTTTAACCATGTCAGGCGTAGGTTTAAGTAGAGGTTGTATTGAGGAATCTAAACCATGTTCATGTTTCACCATCATGTATTGGCATGATTTTCAGTCACATGTTTTGCAATTGTTTGTGAAATACCAGACTACACGTCCTCAAATTTCACGTGCCTAGCCTACTTTGTGCACTAATCTAATGGCGTCTCCCCTCATTACTTATTGTTTTGACTTTTGTGGTTAACCACACTTAAAAAGATGAAATTGGAAGCGCAATCATTTATCCCGAAAACATATTGATAATGGAAATACCCTCACAATCGCAATGTCCGAATTCTTAAAATCACAATCAACTTGACCGTCATGTGTTTCTAATCCTAGAAATGTAGGTTAACGATTGCAAAAGAGAAAGACAACAACCAGTCCAGGACGCGATACATTTTGTTTGAATCTAATGTCCGTGCTCTGTGTAGCTATGACCCGCAGGCAACCGACACTGTCACGCACATTCAGACAGTAAAATGAAAAAGAGCAAACCTAATAAATCGGTTAGACTCAACTCGCCGTTCTCCAGACAGTTCTGCTGAAGGTTTGACAAAGCAATCACTTTTCTACTCACTCACTGGCGCAGTGTAAACCAGTCAATTGACCGCTTTTTCGGTTGGGGAACGCGCTCAAAGCACGGCTAAACTTCCTGACACAACAATAGCCCAATAGTTGCTTTCCAGTCTGTCTTCACAACAGTTGCGCTGTGCAGGTTATGGCCTGAATTGTGAAACATTTTAGGTACTACATCAATATATGATCAATATGTATCAATGTATTATAGCAATCTCACCATATGTGCAGTGCAACTGTTCTAAAGACTGGAATGCCATTATTGCTGTTGCTGATTTTTGCTCACCATTTTATTTGCTGGTGCCAAATAATTTCAAAACCGTGATCAACAAACTCTTTACAACTTGAAGTTAGATAGTAGTTTCGTTGTTTATGTGATAATGATGTCGCTTGCTTTGGGTGTGCTTTGAAGTTGTCATCCCTTTTAGTAGGGTTTTTTTCTTCATTTTAATTATTTGGATTTAGATCAGAAAAGCTCTCAAATACACATACACACATGCATACACACAGATGCATACATACACACGCACATACACACACATGCATACACACGTATCCTAATATGGCCCAGGTGTCCTTGAAAGACTCTGTAAACCTTGTACTTCTGTAGTATACCTCAGTCCATGACAAAGAAAATGCATACATAGTACAAGTTTTGCAGTTTCTACTGAAACCAAAAAAGCTATGAATGATATCGAAAGAGTAATTAGGTACACAACAGTGTGTACAGTCTAATGGTCATAGAACATCAGAGACATCTAATGAGTGAATACTAGAACAGTGATAAGCTTATAGTGGGGTTGAACTATGAACTATGCTAAAATACCAAAGATAATAATATTGCTTTTGTATTGACATAGAATTTCCTCAGAACATTTCTTGAATTATTATTACACACACACTAACACACATACAGGCCTGCAGGGACGTTCAATCACTCAAAACACTCACACACAGACGCACACACACACATGCGCACGCACGCACGCACACACACACACACACACACACACACACACACACACACACACACACTCACAAACTGTAGAGACTGTAACTACCTCTTTTATTCCTTATCTGTCTCTCTACAGTCAACACCCAAGTTGTCTGTGAGCATGTGTGGATTTCTATCCAGAGATTCTTTTCCCCTAAGCCTTTTCTTTCTTTTTTTTTATAGAAAAAAACCCTGAAATAGTGCATTTAAATGACACTTGACACTGAAACTGAAAGACTGATTTTGCGTTTAAAATGTGGACACAGTACAGAACAGTGAATGTATCCAGTCCAGTGATTGAAACACGTTTTACTACTTTATGGACAGGGACAAACTTGTGTATGTAAAAAATGTGTATTTAGGTGTTTTTTTATACTTTTTTTTTAGCAGAACATGTAGTAAAAAGGGACGTTTTGTGCTGTTATTTTTTTTTAGCAGATGTACTCATTGTAGTCTCATGATTATAATTGTAATTCTGTGTGTTTTCTTCTCCTGCCATGTCTGTTACCATCTGTTACAGAGCTCCCGCTCAATCAAAAAGCTCTGGTCTATACAGTGGCAGGTTTTGTAAATAGAAATGAGATTTTCTCTCATTCACATGCATATTCTAGTGCAATGCTCCATTGCACATATGACATCACCAAAAAGACAGTGTAACACAGCCTGAGATTACACATCTCATTATGATTATCTGATGGTATTTATGGTAACAACTCTTTGTATGCAACTTAGTAATATGGATCATTATAACTAAATAACTATAGTGAGGAAGGGGATGATTGAAAATGTGTTATTTTCTATGAACTCAGTGCCTTACCTGACCTCATTGCCATAAAAATGAATGTACAAACCACAGCTCCCGAGCTTCACTGAGGAAACCAAAGCCATGTTGACGCTGCAAAGCCACTTGGGTTCTTTTTAAATTAAGTGTACAGCACTTTTCCTCAGGGGAAAATAGTTATCCTATGTGAACAAATGTATTGTACTATTTCTCCCCTACCCTATGACTCTCCTCTTCACCATTTGGTTCATAGCTTTGCTGTGTCTGGTGTATTTTTTTTCAATATCTCATTTGAGGACTTCAGCCAGCTTGTATGTCTCATTGAATAAATAAACAAATGTAGTAAATAGCTGTGTCAGGGTGTTCTTTCATGTCTGAATATTATCTAAGGTTGGTTTCTAGGTGGAATACTTCATTATCTTTGTGAACCCACACACAAGCACACATCTGTCCCTACCTCTAGCATAACTAGCTTCTCATCCAATTCTGGTTTTCTTGCATCAAAGAGGTTCAACGCAATATGGACGATAATAACCAAAGTTTATTGGAATATAATGTGTGGTCAGAGAATATCACAACAAAATGGAAAAGGGACACATTCATAACATCATCTGGTTTTCTGTCGACCGTATAATGTAACATCGTTCTCTATCATGCCCACCCACATCCAGTCTGCCACTCTTTCAAACACAAACATTTCTTATTTCTCTCTCTCTCTCTCTCTCTCACACACACACACACACAAAGCCTCTCGTGATCGCATGCATACACTTACACATTGACTTTAAAGAAACACTCACACATTTTTGTCTGTCTCATACATACGATTTCACTCACTCACTCACACACACAGCTATTGTCTCTGTCTCTGGTCTATCTGAGGCTGTTGCTGTTGGGCTGAGAGCCAGCCAGGCCAGGGTGGTCCGGACTGTGACGGTTCTGAAAGGAGAAGAGAACACCACATCAGGGCACACAAACAGAACGCCATGTCACAATCATCAGCTTGGCAGTTTGACGGGGTCACAGACTGGTAAAGGTTAGTAGTATATTTGTTCAGGTGGTAGAAGGGGAATCAGATAGTATCCTACCTTCTTCTTTTTCTTGTCTTTCTTTTTCTTCTTGCGGTCTGGGTCGTCATCCCTCTTTTTCTTCTTCTTCTTGGGGTCAGAGTCTGAGGGAGTTTCTGTAAAGAAAAAAAGAAAAATGTTTTAATCTTGTGGAATTAAATAGACTGTGGATGTGTGTGGTGTGACTCTGTATGTGTGGATGTGTGTGTGTGTGCGTGTGTGTACGGTGTGTGTGTGTGTGTGTGTGTGTGTGTAACCTTGTGGTATGGGATCCTGTGGTCGGTGGTGTTTGTGCTTGTGCTTGCTCTTCTTCTTTGGAGGCTGGATGTGCATTAGTCTGTACTGCTCCGGT
Organism: Argentina silus; assembly: GCF_951799395.1. Lineage (NCBI taxonomy): Eukaryota > Metazoa > Chordata > Actinopteri > Argentiniformes > Argentinidae > Argentina > Argentina silus. The sequence goes on from NC_139669.1 coordinate 12,420,473, forward strand.
AGCTGGAACACAAACACACATTGACTAAACTAAATAAACAAGTGTACAGTAAACATGTTGTCCCCCACAAATGATGTAGCTCCCCTCTATAAAAGGAGAGCGATTTGTTATTCATAAACTTTTTATTAAGACACGCTTGTTGTCTCTGTTTTACAGTGCTCTGTGTCCCTGTTGTGCACATGGAGGAGGGCTTTTCTCTTGGTGCGATCACCATCTGTGACCAAAGAGAAAAAAATATATTCGCCATATAGACGCCTTTACTTCCAACACAAATTTCACCAATAGGTTAAGACAAAATATTTGCACAGCCAAATTATTTGGTTACAAATGCGACTGGCTATAAACCTAGGTTACACAACTCCGTATTGATATAGGCATGTGTTAGTATTGAATTATGCTGCATAACAGACTATTATTCCCAATATTATTCCCAAATTCTGCATTAGGCTACAGTCCTACAGCTGCATTCGTAGCCAGAAAAGTCACCAGAACCTGTAGTGCTTATTTAATCTGTTTATCAGTCTTGCTTCTTACAGCTTTGCATTGATTTCTCAAAATATTATTCCCAATTGTATTAGGCTATAGGTCTATTGCATAAGGCTACACTTCTAGCTCTCCACTTTGGACCCTATTATGATGTGTTTAATGATGAATCTGCATCACCTGGAAACTTCTAAACAATCTCAACGGCAAGACACATCTTTCACAGTAGTTGTCAAAATTGGGCCAATCAGTGTAATTTCGTACATGTTCCATCTGTATGGCAAAACCCTTCATTTACCAAGTTTCCTAAAAATGGTCCCAGTTGTGTCAGAGAAAAAGGTTGGGACATACGAATGGACAGAGACTGAATCATAGTCCCCTCTCCGACTTCATGGGTGGGGGACAATAATTCAGGTAAAGTAAGGAGGGCTTAAAGGCAAAGCTACATACAACTGCATCAGCGTGCGTGTGTGTGTGTGTGTGTGTGTGTGTGGTCAGATAGTGTTCAGTACCGGTCCGGTGTGCAGTCTGAAGCCTGTGAGGAGTGCTCCGGTCAGGGGGCTAAAGGAGTTCCCGCACACCGGAGGCTTCTCTATCAGAGACCGCAACGAACTGCCATCCTGGGTCCCAGGGCAGTCGATCATACCTACAGACACAGGAGAGACATAGAGAGTAGGAAAGGGTGAGGGAGAGTAGGAAAGGATGAATGTAATCAAGAAGAGGAGAGATTGAGAGGAGGCAAGTGAGTGAGAGACAAATACAGGGCACTCCTGTTAAACAAATCCAGAGAGTTCACTTACAGACACACGTAGTAAATGTTCGTTCTGTCTGTCTGTCTGTGTGTGTGTGTGTGTGTGTGTGTGTGTGTGTGTGTGTGTGTAACTCACCTGGTAACTCTGGTAGGAAGTTGCTTAGCTTCTCCTTCACCTTCTTGCCACAGAACTTGTTGTAGGCGTGCTCCAGGTTATAGTGGGTGATGAGGTTGGTGTTGCCCGTCAGCTCGTTCCCAACTGTAAGACAACAAACACTGACCAGTCAATAAGGTCAACAATATGATGATGGCCAGGTACAGGTGGACTCCAATATAGGAAGTGAACCTCAAGAGTGATAAAGCGACTTACTTGAAAAATGCAAGATATTCCGGTTAGTAATAGATAATTGATACTATCAATACGTTTGATACTTTTGGAAAGATTATGGTTTACTATGCGTCAGCCCACTAACTCTACTCATTACAAGTGGCACTCTTGACTATAGCGATTGCAAGCTGTTATAGAAATAGCAGCTAGCCTAGGAAGCAAGCCGTATAAATACAGCTGTTGCAAACCGCCACTTGAGCTTAATAAATACATAACGTGGAGTCAGTTCCACACTTCAACTTGTATTTTACCAGGCAGTTCTCGCAGTAAATAAAATGGTTCGTTCATGGCTCCGGGTTTGCGTAGTGCAGGCCCTTCATCCCCGAGCTGGGGTGGCATCTGCGCCGCCATTGGTACTTGATTTTGCGGCAGAGGCGGTGGTGGCTTTCCTGGTCCGAAACCCAGAGAGGATGATCCGGGAGGTCCCTGAGCTTCATTTTGCCCGAAGAGAGTTGAAAACATTTCCGTCATATCTATCGTGAGTAATACATTAACATATTAAGTAAACTGTTTATCTTCAGTGAGAAGTTTAGTTTCGTACACATGTATCCACCGTCATCTGACAACAACAACCGCTTGACTGACGACTCTTTGTGGCATATTTTCATCGGCGAAATACCGTAGTACCACGAATAAATCGGCTGTTGAAATTACAAACACATTGGCTGCATACACCAATGGCATTTGGACACACAGACGAAAAATCTATAGCAAAACGTTAATATTTGCTTAATTAAAAATATTCACAAATGAAAAAAAGTGCACAACACAATGAGAAATATTTCGGAATTTATTTTAAGAAAAAAACAGACATGTGACTCTGTATGTGTGGATGCGTGCGTGCGTGTGTGTGGTGTGTGTACGGTGAATATATACAGGTCAATATATACAAGGTCAACCATCAGGTTAAACATCAAAAGTGTCACGTGGGCAGAGGGAGGAAGCAAGCGTCTGGAATTCACTGACAGATGCCTAGAGGTACAGGGAGAGAAACACAGAGAGAGAGACAGTGAAAAACTCTTAGATGCATTGGTAACAGGGAGTGAATAACTCCTTCAGTAGGAACATCTTAGTAGAACCAGACGAATGATGCCTTTTGTCGCAACAGCATTAATGTAAAATAACAACAGACGCAGCAGAGATCCACAGACCAATTGTTCATTCTTGATGCTAAACTAACAATCATATTGACACATTCATATCATATACAGATCACTGGGTATGGTAACCCCACCATTAACCGATGCCCTTCATTGAGTAGCAATATGATTCTGTCCCTCTTGCTCACCTTCCACTCATCCACTGTTGCTGCGATACGCTGCTCAGTCTGAGCGATGCCCTCTCTGCCTGCCTGCACCCTCTGTGCCAGTGCTGCATTCTCCCCCTGGAGTGTCTTTAGCTCCTTCCGCAGATACGCCTCCTGCTTCTGGTAGTATGGCATCACAAAACTGCACAGGTCCTGCTCAGGCACTCCGCTGGGACGCCTGGAAGAAATTGAGGAGGAGGTTAGGATGACTGATCTAAATCAGTTCTGTGTTTTCCACAGAAATGGTAGGGTTTGGGGGAATGCTAGCTGATCCGGGATCTGATTCAGGGTTACCTCTACCCAGTGTGAGACATGACAGGCAGAGCCAAGATGCCCCCAAATTCAGCTCTTGGAGCTAGTAATGGTAACATTGACTTAGGCCAGTAGATGGGAACCAAACATGTGAAATGTCTCAATTGTTTCCTTGCCTATAAGTGCACTGATCTGATACACACAGAACAGGTGAAAGTAAATGCCCAGTAGGCATCCAGCATATTGATTTCACCTGTTTTACTGGTTGCCATTGCCTACCAAGTTCTAGCTTTCACCTGTTCAGTTCATTCAAATCAGGGAGGGAAAAGACAGGGAAATACGGGACAGAGACTAAGAGAGTGACTGACCATGCTGGGTCTGAGCTGCCCATGGCACTCCCTTCTAGTTTGTCCAGCTCATCCAGCTTGCACTGGAGCTCTCCCTCTTCGATCAGTTTGTTGATGTCGTCCTGTAGACATGTCACATGGCATTTGAACGCACACACACACACACACACACACACACACACACACACACACACACACACACACACACACACACACACACACACACACACACACACACACACACACACACACACGTTTAAGAAAAAAGCAGATTCCTATCACTCGTTTAAACTTGAGTTGCTTGAAAGTTGCTTGAATCTGTCCAACCTGAATAGTCCTCTGCAGGTCTTCTATGAACTGCTTGTGAATGTTCTCGGTAACTTGTGGGTTCTTCTTGTAGAATGGATGGAAGGTACGGGCAAATCTCTGAAAACTGACAGTGACATATTCAGACACCTTAGCTTTCAAAAGGTGCACCTACTCTAGTCCACATGCTATTATATGGCCAGACTAATGTTAGAAAGGTTCCCCAAGCACGTTTACTTCCACTTACCTGGCATCGGCTATAAACTTCTGCAAGCTCTTTTCCATAACTTTGTTGAACAGCAGTAGCCTGTTGTTCCTTCGAGGTCCGGTTCCGTCTGACCGGTGTGAGTCAATTCCACTGCCTTCAGACGTGGACGAAACATCTCTTGTGGCTTTACTAGTCTGATTCTCAACGTTTGCTTCGTTAGAAATCTTCTCGGTAGTCTCCGTGTTCCTCGCTTCTCCGCTTTCCTCCATGTTTTGAGTAGGTTTACTAGACCCGCCAAAGTCTTGCTACGGAGTACCAACGGGTTCACATTGAAACAGTTTTCCGCGTTTTACCGTTGCTTTGTGGCTGTCGATTATGCGCAGGCGCAGTCCGATGCCATGTGTCACATTCATTCACACTGAGCGCCACCCCCCGCCCCCCCGCCCCCACACACACACACTTCAGCTGTCACTTTCCTCAACTCTCTCTCTCTTCTCCTCACTGTTGCCTGTGGGAACATGGGTGTGATCACAGGACTTTTTGCTGTGTTTTACCACTTACCACAAATTTACAAATGGCTATTAAAGCCTTATTACATCTCTTCTGTCCTCATGTCTGTCGCATTTATCGTAGTTCGGAAGGCTCCAGGATTATGTGAACACCTTGCGTCGCAACGGGACGACGGGAACTCGTGCGACTTTGACTGGGTCAGTATTAGGGGTAGAGTTGCAGCGCACTTGCACCAAATTTGGCACTGTGTAATTGTAGGGACTGTTGTAATGTGGATACTTCTATCATTCTTACAGAGAGAAGTGGAGATCCTTATGTTCCTTAGTGCAATAGTGATGATGAAGAACAGGAGAGCCAGTAAGTGCAGAACAGGCACAGACACAGACACAGACACAGACACAGACACACACACACACACACACACACACACACACACACACACACACACACACACACACACACACACACTGTCTCTCTCACTGCCAAGCAACTATGTTGATATTTTCAGAACTTGTTGGCTGCTGTCAGTAGCCTGTCTGTTTTGTAAACACTAGAAAACCGTTGCAGGATTGGTGATACTTAATACAGTACTCTCTCTCTGTCTCTGTTTCCCAGTCACCTTAGAGCAGCACATAGGAAACCTTTTCCTCTTCAGTAAAGTGGCCAATGTCATCCTCTTCTTCAGGGTGGACATTCGACTGGGCATCCTCTACCTCGTCCTGTGTGTTGGTGAGCAGCTACATCCATCACCATTCATATTTGTTTAAATCTTTCAATCCTTTCAATGCTGCGGTAAGGAGGAGAAACAGCAACTTGTTGACACATTTTCACTCCATTTGTGCACATACTCACACCAAGCACGAAGTACTAAGCCAATTGGTGACCTGAAATAGGGGGACTATGTATAACAAAGTGTTGTCATTTCTAAATGGTGAAACCATTATGTACACAAATACTATCCAATAGAAGATGAGAATCTCTACATTAACCTCATAATTGTTTGTTTTCAAATCCAAACTTTTGGAGCATAAAGCCAAAAGAAGAACAAATGCTTCACTGTCCCATTACTTACACAGGGCACTGTAGAAATGAACACTATTTGTCCTATCCCAGCATTCGTCATGACCTCCAAACCGCCTCTCTACATGGGCCCAGAGTACATCAAGTACTTCAGTGACAAGAACATAGACGTAAGTGTGACAGTCTAAGAACATAGACTTCAGGTGTGACAACCCCAGAGGTTTAAAATTGATGAAGACCAATCAAGGCCATAGGCTGTTGATGCAGCTAAAACATAAGATCCAGTTAGGCAAGATTGTAACCTGATCATTACCATTTTACCAATTTTAGATGTTAGAGATGTAATTGGGCTGCTAATCTGAACTGTTCTAATCCAATCTGACCTAGGAGGAGTTGCAGAAGGATATTCGCATTACATGGATTGTTGAGTTCTATGCCAACTGGTCTTCTGAATGCCAGTCATTTGCCCCTGTCTATGCCGACCTCTCACTCAAGTAAGAGATACAACTTTCTTTTTATCTCTCTCTGTCTTTCTCTCTCTGTATTCCCTAAATATGGCTGTCTTTTGTTCCCATCCATTGTGATGCAGATATAACTGTGCTGGACTCCGGTTTGGAAAGGTAGACGTGGGCCGCTATGGAGAGGTGGCTCAGAGGTAAGTCTTGGGAAGGCAATCATTTCATTATATTTAGGTACTGTAGCTTGATAACAGTTCTGCCGTGTGCTGACTGACCACCTCTTTCTCTGCAGGTACAGAGTTAGCACCTCCCCCTTGGCCAGGCAGATGCCCACATTGGCCCTTTTCCAGGGAGGGCGGGAGGTCATGAGACGTCCAATGGTGGACAATATGAGTCGAGCTGTCTCCTGGACCTTCAACGAGGTGTGTTTTATACGGGGTTGAGTTGGCTGTGTGTGTGTGTGTTTGAGTGCAGTGTGCTTACTCACGCACACCCTTCACTTCTAGGAGAACATCATCCGTGAATTCAACCTGAATGAGCTGTTCCAGAAGTCCAAGAAGCTCAATAAGGGCAGGGGAGAGAAAAACGAGGAGCAGAACCCCTCACTGCCAGATGAGAACAGTGAAGAGCCTCAGCCCGAACCCCACAACCCAGAGGAGCAGCTGGAGAGCAAGAAAGACCAGTGATGGGGAAGGTAAACTGATCCTAGATCTGTACTGATAGGCAACATACACCAAAAGCGAGCAGGAACAGGATATCTCTCAGCTGCACCATTCACTGATCCTCACATTATGTGGATACACGTTTTTTTTATTTTTTTTATTATCATTGGTTCTACAATAAGACCATGCAGATTAGGTACAGATCTGTGCAGTCCCTGCTCTGAATTAGTGGCTCTGACAAAGCAGCCATATTTGTATAATGCTTGTGAGTGATGCAAACAAATGAGTCATCTTAACTGAGTTTGAAATATCTTACCGTCCCACTTATTGATGCCTCAAGTTATTTATGTGGAAATGCCTTTTGTGTTCAATTTGTTTACTAGTACCTCTGTAATAATTGTACAGTACCTCTTCAGTCCTATTAACCCCATGAAACACTGTTGTTTCACTCATTCATCCACTGTCACAGTCTTGTTTCGTGTGTATTTACCTATTTTTAATGTTCTGTTGCCTTATTAGACGTTGTCAACAACAAAAGGAAAACACTGACTGTTATGGTAAAGGTGAAATAAATACAACTTTTCAAAGCTGTGACTCCAATACTTTGACTCTATCCTCCTAAGCTTTTATTTTAAGTACATACATCACTCAATGTCAATAGATAATTAGAGGCATTTTTAAAGATCAGTCTTTGACTTAAAAAAAGGACAACAATTTTTTCCACCAGCTTGACCTTTTATTCTGAGAAGACATCTTTAAAAATTCTTCATAAGGCCATTTTGGAAATGTCTTTTACATATTCATTACAGATATTTGTGAAACTCTTTCCATTCATCACAGCCAACAATAGCAGTTCTCAATAATTCACATACAGTATGCAGTTGTTCAACGGCCCCCTTCCCCACCAGGAGAAAGTACCACCGACTCTCTCCATCTCTGTCTATGATGAGTGCTTGTGCCATTAACGCTTATGATGCTTAATTTGTTTTTAATCACACGTCAACCAGGTGTGCATTCCACAAGGATATTCTCACATATACACACCAGATATGCTTTCAAAACAACATACAGAATCACATGCACACCGAGACACAGCGAGGGAGAGCAAACTCCAGCCACACAACTGCTTTATTCGACAGGTGCGTACTTCAAACATGTACTCCTCAAACAAAAAAACGTGCTACATTCAGCTAGCTTTGACATTCCAACTTCTTAGTGGGCCACCATCTCTCAACCACAAACTCACACAACTGACACACACCCTCGCCTTTCTGAACCTACTTGTGGGCAAAAAGTTAACTGTACCATATTTATATGTTATCATAACACATAAAAAAAAAGCTGATGAAGAAATAGAGGCCAGAATTTTAACAGAACAAAGAAATAGAAAATAATTCTGGATGTAGTTTTCAGAATACTGTAAACAAATATAAACTGTAAAAAAACAAACTAAAAAGGCAAAAACCAATCAAAACAGTCCTCAATTGCAAACCAATCCCTACACCCGTCACCTTGTCCTCGACACGGCTCTTAAATACCACAAACATAAGTCACAGCCAACTTTTAGCTTTTAGTATTTTGGAGAACAATAACCCCTCCCCCCCCAAGAATTTAACACTCAAAAATGTAATGTGTTGGAATTGTCCAAATACATTACAATGTATGAACAAGGCACTACGGCTAGGATGTGGTGATTGGTTTAGAATTGAGTCTAGAACTAAAAGGTTTTCCTGTCAGGGGTGTATTCAAAATGCATAGTTATTTTGAGTGAACAACTGTTTCAAAACATAAACGGTGATTAATAAAACAGTCAATAACAGAACGTTTTCAGTACATGGAAACTCCTTGCCTAAATAAAAATGTACTATAAAAAATAATCAAATTCTCTCGTTCTCTGTTGAAACCAACATTCTTAACTAAAAACAGCACCATTATTATGTTTTGTAACGTTTTGTAACTGCATTTTGAACACACCCCTGGTGAAATAAATAAGCCCTTCCCATCTTGACCCTATTTGGCTGGCCTTCCAGGTATAAGGTTTTCTAGCATTTGATTGACAGACAAAACATTGCAAACACCAAAAAGGACGGACAATCATTTAAAGCTACAAACAGAAAATTTGCATAATGTATTCATAATAAACATTAGTAGCGTACATTCCACAAAGAGGCTTGTGCTGCAATTATGATGATCAGAATTTCTTTGTGGTTCTCAAGCTCCCCATTTGCCACTTCAGCTGTTAATGAGAGGATCACCATTCTCTTTGGATGAGAATTCCAGCAAGATCTGTGACTGGCTGATGCAGCCATCAAACAAAACGATTGCGCCAACTCGCTCTCATGAAGAATTACACATTGAAAATACGCCTCTATCATCATTACTTGTCTTCGTTACCTGACTCAATAATTATTTATACATTGATATAAAACTAATATATATGTATATATGTGTGTGTGTGTGTATATATATATATATATATATATATATATATATATATATATATAAAAACACATATACACAGTGCTGCTTGAAAGTATGTAAACCCCTTGTGCAATTATAGATTTTTTTCAGTTTTTACCATGAAATCTTTATTTAATCAGAACCAGTCTTTTTTATCTGACATGACAGGTTTATATTTACCAATTCCATATGTTGGTTTAGAAGAAATCATGCGTGTAGTAGAAAATTTTAATTATAAAGAAATTAGTGCAGGTGCAAAAATAAGTGAACCCCAAGTTGCATTGGTTAAATCAAAGTAGGTAAGTAGAATCAGGTGGGTAAATAATTGGGTATCAAATGAACCAATCAAAGGAGAGATCTTTCAGAAAGAGTTTGGGTGGGACTCTGATAAAGAGAGATAAGAAACCTGCTCTGTTGCAAAACACACCATGCAAAGAGGAAAGGAGATGTCAGAGGACATCAGGAAGAGGCTAGTGAGAGCACATCAGTCTGGAGAACGCTATAAAATCATCTCAACAAGTTTTGAGCTCTATCAGTCCACTGTGAGGTAAATCATTTACAAATGGAGAGCATTTAACATGACAGCAACTCGGCCTAGAAGTGGACGCCCTTCCAAAATATCCCCAAGAAAAATAAGAAGGGTAAAAGCCAACCCAAACATAACATCTAGAGATTTGCAGACTTCCCTTGCTGTATCTCAGGTAACTGTGCATGCCTCAACAATAAGAAGACCACTGAATCGAAATGGCATTCATGGGAGGGTTGCTAGGAAGAAGTCTGTAAAAAAAGAAACAAACTGCCCGTTTTAACTTTGCCAGAGACCACCTGGACAAGCCTGAAGGTTTCTGGAAGTCCGTTCTCCAGACAGATGAGTCCAAAATTGACCTTTTTGGTCACAATCAAAACCACTATGTTTGGCAAAAACCAAACACTGCCTACCACCAAAATAACCTTATCCCAACAGTCAAGCATGGTGGTGGAAATGTCAAGACCTGGGGCTGCTTTTCCTCCTCTGGACCTGGACGACTCCACATCATTAAGGGAACCCTGAATTCTGAGGTACACCAGGAGATTCTTGAACAGAACGTCAAGCCGTCAGTCAAGGAGCTAAAGCTGGGCTGAAAATGGGTCTTCCAACAAGACAACGACCCAAAGCATTCAAGCAAATCTACCAAAGAATGGCTCAGGAGAAAGAAGATTTGTGTTTTGAATTGGTTAAGTCAAAGCTCTGACCTAAATCCAATTGAGATGCTGTGGCAGGACCTGAAGCAGGCAGTTCATGCTAGACTATACGAGACGTTTACTCGAAGTTATCGCTGCTAATGGAGGCTATTGACTGAAGAGGTTCACATTTTTGCACACATAAAATCTTTTATCATTTCGAGTTTTTGTTAAATAAACCACTTTCACTTTTTTGTTTTGTTTGTGTCCTTTATTTGGATTGTCTTTACTACGAATTGGGGTTTAGATAAAGATTTTATAACTTAATTTTAATATTTCATACAAAAATAATGACCATCCCTGTAGGGTTCACAAACTTTCAAGCAGCATTGTGTATATATATATATAAAAAAAAGATTTATAAAATTAAAACTAAACTGTGTTGGGGTTGAGAGATCATCTCTGCCCAGTCATAATGGCTGCAGTGTCCCCCTCGTTAGTGACTCGACTGTAGATTGTTGATTGGTCCATCGAGATGATGGGAGAGGATCAAAGCCATCCTTCCTTTTGGGATTTCATTGTATAAAGTCTTCATATGCTAATGTACCAAAAACAAATCTTTGTATAGATATAGGTTATATAGAGTTTTGTACCCAATTGTGAAGACAGCCATGTCACCCAGTCCATGGCTCACATGGCATCCAGTCTATGGAGGAAGCTGTTCCATTAAGTCACTGATCAACATTCTGAGTTCCACTTCCACCTCTCTATTTGATCCAGCATGAACATGGTCCGTGGCATTATAAAGATAAGAAATGGTCAAAGCCTTGTACTCTGAGTACCAGTCAGCCACACACTTCTATTCCATGAGGACCGGGGGAGTCCAGTGTGTGTGTGTGTGTGTGTGTGTGTGTCTCCTCAGAGTGAAGAAATCAGAAAATAACCAGTGGAACAATCTTCTTTCCATCATCAGTTGGGGCAGATGTCTGTCACTCAAACTGATATCTCATAAGTGGTCCCTCCGACACCAGTCACCTTCTTCACCCCGCCCCCTGGTTTGGATGTGCTGTGATTGGCCAAGCCTGGGCGAGACGTGGATCTGATCAGACAGCCGGCAGGAAAAGGGGAAGGGGTTAAGGATGGAGACAGGGGTGAAAGAGGGGGGGGGGGAGTGAGAGAGAAGAGGTGAGTAGATTTGATTCATATAAAACAGACTGTAATCTATTTGTTAAGTCATAAGGCATCATTGGAGGGGAGGAAAAGGCCACAGAACAGAGAGAGACAGCATCTTGCTATTACTCATGCAAAAACACAAACACACTCCTAAGACATACTTACGTACCTCTACAATGAATAAACAAACTCCAGAAACGACACCCAATTAATACTTTTGTCCAGCACAAACATAACAGTTCTTAAACATACTAAAACAACTTGGGCTCCAATTTGTTTCCTCTAAAAAGTGTGATGCACACTTGGTAATTTCGTTCAACAAAGTTTCGGTTTGCGTCGAGGCGGAGGACACAGCTTAGAATCACTGCTACTTATACCTCATAGTAATTGTTTGTTGTTTTATTTTTAATTGAAACTTTTGGAGTATAGAGCCAAAACAAGAAAAACCGGCTCACTGTCGTATTACTTACGGAGCATTGAAAGTGTCTATTTTCACTTGTGTTAATTATTGAGCATGGAATGGCTCATTTGCCTACTCCTGAACACTCCTGGGGTGAAACTTTCCACATGGGTTTTGAGCTGCATGCCACTGTTTAAAAGCAAATTGAAGCCCCTTGTACCTTAGACAAACACAGGCACACGGTCTTACAAGCAGAAACTCACTGAAATCAAGGAGGAAAAGGAAGACTCACACAGATCAGGGAAGAAGAGGGCTGACACAGATCAGGGAAGAGGAGGAAGAGTGGCAGGCTGAGGCTCAGATGTCTACTCACTGTGGAGCCTGTGTCCCTCCGACTCTGCCCCCTCCCGGCGAACCACCTACTCCCACTGGTCGAGCCTTGTGCTGGTGCCCCGCCTCCCCAGTGTATGAGAGGGACTTCCCTAGAGAGGGGCCACGGGGTGGGGGGGACACAGGAGGGGGTTCTAGGGAGCGGGCGCGGGGGGACAAGGGGTTGGGCTGGGAGGGTTGGTCAGATAGAGGAGATGGCCGAAAGGAGGCGCGTGGTGGCCGGGGGTCCTGCTGCAGGAGGAGGTGCTGGGCTTCAGGGGGTGCAGCGTGTGCGGGGGGAGAAGTTGGAGGAGGGGGGCTGACGGCGCGCAGGTACGCTCTGTGGGGGGAGGAGAAAGACACAGAGCCCTGGAGCAGCTGCCCTTCCCTCTGCTGGGCGATCTGAGCCGAGAGGAAGGGCGACGTGTAGCCTTGCAGGGGTGCTGTCTCCCGGGCGGCTGTCACCAGGGGAAACGCCGCCGGGGCGTGGGGCTTATGGGGGGACAGCTCGTGCGCGGCCGACTCAAACTCGGGGCTCTCTGACGGCGTCAACAGGCTGTCATACGACAAGCTGCCATTCCGTGGGGTCTGATTGGCCAGGCTTTTGTAGCTGGTGTCAGTGGTGCCTTCTGATTGGAGCGTACTCAGGGCATTGTGGGCCGTGTGGGCAGAGCGCAGGCTGGAGGAGCGGGAGCCACCGGCAGACAGGACCAGCGAGGAGGGGTAGGAGGTGTATGACCGCCCCCCCAGGGAGTAACCCGAGATACCACCCGAGACGCCCCCCGTCCCACTGGAACCCCCGGGGCCCTCGCCCCTCTCCCCTCCCCCTCTGCGCGCCCCCACAACTCCTCCCGGCCCCCCGTCCAGGCTGTTGGTTTCTGAGCGATAGCTGAGCTGCCGGCTCGAATGGAGGATGGAGGAAGAGTCCAGACTGTCCCCACGAATCATCTGAAGGAAAGGAGAGAGACAAGAGGGGGGGAGGGAGAGAGAGAGAGGTGGAAGGTAGGGAGAGAAGGGAACAACGAAAAGAGAGGAGAATGTAGAGCATGTTAAAGGAGGGATAACTTTGTGAAGAGGCTCAAACCACAAACTTAACATAAAAGGTCTAGCATTTCTACACAGAGGGAGAGAGGGGGGGGGCAGTAGGTTGACGGGGTTCTAATAAATCATCACACTACCAAAACAACTGACCTTGGACAAATACAGAGCACTAGAGCTGTGTACAAACAGACATGTCCACAGAAAGACATACATTCCGGTCAAATGCAGAATCAGGAAAAAGGAAAGTCATTGACTCACACAAACACAAAAACGCAGAGAAATGGACACACGCACACAGAGAGTGACACTACCTGGGACTTACTGATCAACCGATGGCCACTGAGTGTTCAATTAAAAGTGAAAAAAAGAGGGGGGATGGAGTTAACCACAAAGTAGAGTAAGAGGGGGACAGAACCTTTACCCAATGGTCTGCCGCAAACCTCTTACAAACCTCTTACAGGCCCCTATACAGTACCAGTCTTCTCTTGGTCTGAACTATGCAGGTTTGACTATGTAAGGATTATATAGCTACCTCTGTGTGTGTGTGTGTGTGTGTGTGTGTGTGTGTGTGTACCTTGTTTGGGTGTGTCAGAGCAGTGTGGTTCCTCCCTGGGCTGCTGTAAGTCGGCCGGTACTTGTACATATTGGGAGTGGGTGGAGCCTCTGTCAACAAGCTGCTCTCTAAGTGGGGGAAACCAAATTAACAGCATTAAAAAAACAAGATAGAGCGGTCTGTGTTGGATTGAGGTACCGTGTGTGTGTGTGTGTGTGTATGTGTGTGTGTGTGTGCGTGTGTGTGTGTTCACCCTCTGTGTCAGCGCAGGGCAGGCCAGGGTAGCGGCCCTCAGGCTTGGGAGGAGGTGGAGGCTCTGCATCCGCTGATTGACTCTCCATCTGGTCTAAACTGTCCTTAGACTGCCAAGAAAAAGGACAAGAAAAAATACATTCATTGAGAGAGAGGGACTTGTTTAGTTGAAAAGTAAGTGTAGATGTATTTGTGTGCGAATGCCTCAGAGTGAGTGAGAGTGAGTGAGTGAGTGAGTGAGTGAGTGAGTGAGTGAGTGTACCCTGGTGCTATGGCGGTCGTTCTGGATGCCGTTGTCCAGGACTTTGGCCTCAAGCTGTGCCTCGGAGAGTGGCGGGCGGAGGAAGGGAGGCTGCATCTCCACTGTCTGAGGTCCTCGCCACCTGCCCACGTACCTAAGAGAGAGAGAGAGAGAGTGTCACAAACAACAATGATTACCCTGAAGCGCCGAAATCCCTCTGGACATTGTTTTTCATAAATGACATGCGTCAACTGGAGTTAATTACACAAACACTAAAGGTGACACTGACTTCTTTCCACACAAGGCTTTGGTTCAGCCATTGGCTGCCGTAGCAGAGGGAAGTGAGAGGGCTAGAGGACAGACTGACCTGGGAGCCTGGGAGCTACAGAGCACATGCGAGATGTTTCTCGAGCAGCCGTTTGTGAAAGGGTTAACTCCGCCCCTAAACTTCCCTGTAACCTAGAGAGAGAGACAGAGATAGAGAGACAGAGATAGAGAGACAGAGAGAGGGTTAATGTACATGCACCATACTTTTCCATCAGTCTTCCAAAGCCAGCTAATACACACACACACATAGCTACACACAGAGCAACACAGCACATCTCGACAGACACACTAACCTGTTCGTTTGTTGTCCTACCCCGAGCTACCAGTACCATGTGGAAACCAGTAAGACCTGCTACTGGGATGAAGAAGAGACCGGCAACACACATCACAGCCATGCTGGTGCAACAGAGTCAAGGAGCCAGACGAAAAACCAGCATGAGGCAACTGTGTGCATGTTGGTGCATGTGGGTGAGTAAGAGAGCCGTCTGTCTGTCTGTCTGAGAGAGAGAGAGAATACGTGTGTGCGCACGGAAGGATACGTCACAGCGGAGTGTGCTGTGTCTAGCTGGTGTCGGTGGTGGAGGACGTAGACCAGGCCGAAGCCGAACACGTTGACGATGTGCATCGTCAGGGACAACAGGAACAGGAAGAAGTGGCGGTAGTTTCTGCGCCCGATGCAGTTGTTCACCCAGGGGCAGTGGTGGTCAAAGTCCTGCCGGGTCACACACAAAAAGCTCAAAAGCTCAAAACCTCGCTGACATAGTCTCTGATGTTTTCTGTCTGATCTGTGATCAGAGAGGACTGTAAAAGAAATGACCTGTTTAAAGGTTTGGAGAGAAGATATGTTTGTTTGTTTGTGTGTGTGTGTGTGTGTGTGTGTGTGTGTGTGTGTGCCTGTCAGTACCTCCACACAGTTGTCACACACGGAGCAGTGTGAGCAGCGAGGCGGTCTGTAGAAGCGGCAGGTGGAGCACCACTTCATCCGCACCTGAATCCCCCTGATCTCCACCGTCTTATAGAGCGGAGCGCGGAAATCATCCTCTTTATCCTCATCCTCCTCCGCTACAATCAAACACACAAACACACACACGTTCAGACACACTGACACTTTCAACTTTAGTGACACACACTGTGTAGACTTTGGTTAAACGGAGAGAGCGCTTTACAGTGTGCATTACACTATTGCGGATACTCAGAGTTCCTTCTCTCATTAACACACACCCACACACACCCACACACACCCACACTCTACCTCTGGGAAAGACCCCCGGGTCCATGAAAGTGGCCATGCAGAAGTTAGCGAGGGTGAAGAGGAAGACCACAGCGATATAGATGGGAATGGCGGAGGAAAAATACTCCGACAACCAAGGACACCTGGAGAGAGAGAGAGAGAGAGAGAGAGATTAATTTCAGTGACATTGCAAACATTGTTGTAAGTCCACGTGGTTTGTTATGGTGTGACTGTGCAGGTTTCTGTCACAGTGTGTGACTCATGTTACTCACGTGAAGCAGAAAAAGAGTGTGGTGGATCCGACCAGGAAGGTGGTTGCTGCGGAGACTGGGACATATCGGCTGGGGCGGAACGGACGGGGAGGGGAGGAGGCGCCGCCCACCCCCCCCCCAACCCCCCCGCTACTGAACCCCGGCATCGGAGATAGAGAGAAAGAGGTAGACAAATAATGGGGTATAGCTAAACTAAAGGGTGTTGCGAGAGGTCAGAGTAAGGACCTTAGTGTCAGCGTGGGTTGAGGGGGCATGATTGTAGATAGGAAGGGTTATAGTACTATCACAAAGAGCAGCAATTTGAGGAAAACATCTTAATAATAAAGGCTTGCCAGGTTTCGTGGTCTTCAACCACTAAAACTAGTTAAAATCTTTGTTTTATCGCAATCTACACCTCTTTTGCATGTGTGTAGATTGTTGCAGATATATATTTTGCCAATATAATTTGAATATAAAATGTAAAAAAAAAAAACTAAAATAATTCTATGATACAAAAATAACTGTGGCTTCTTTTATAAATATCTATTATGGCTTGAATAATATTTGGTGCAATAATATAAATAAATCTAAACAGTTCTGACTCAACCGCTTTTATGTCGACACCATAAGCCATTTCTTCACAACCATCATCATACATCTAGGCCTACATGTATCACTACTCAGCAGCAGTTAGTCTGAAACCCTCTTCTATCAGAGAAACATCATGTGCAGAGGCAGAAATTAAAGAGGTAGTGGAAGAACTGACTAGAGAGCAAGAGAGCTGGAAAGACAGGGTGTCAAGCAGACCAACTGATGGACTCTGTGCTTGAACAAGGTGAATCTAGGCACTGAGAATGTGAGAGTGTGTGTGGCTGCAATGAGGGTGTGTGTGTGTGTGTGTGTGTGTAAAGACCGAACATGTGCAGAAAAGAGTTCAGGGTCTATGTTCTTTTAAGGAATTAGCGATTGAGGTGAAAAAAATCTAAACGTGACATCTTGAAGCTGCCCTGCAAATATAAGTCCACCTGCAGCTTTTCAAAAAGTAAAGCTTATCACGAAAGCCATGTCCATAAAACAGAGAGTTCATATCAATTGCTTCAAACAGAAGAATCGGATTGTTGGACCAATCAAATCAGCAGTTTGCATCAATCTTTCTGGTGAAGTATGAGTGCGATCAACTCATCCCAAACAAAGCCCACGTCTGTTTCTCCATGGTATCTCTGCACTGAGTTGGGCCACCTCCAAAACCATTGTCCACATGCCCGCTTTCCCATGACGCCTTTCAAGTGGAGCCAAACACACAGTGAAGAGATGACATGGACAAACGTAAGTCCTCTTCTTTTTCCCTCCAGTCTTTTCACCAACTGTTATCGTTCATGAGGGCAAGCAGAGGCCTGAAAGAAAGAGAAACAGAGTGCAAAATTCAACTACCAGATTCAATAAACAAGAGCAACACAAACTATAAACATTAGCAATTTACACATATAATAACCATCACACACAATCAACACTTACATAAATGACCCCACAAACATGTCTTTGACGAGGTACTTAAATAATATCTCCTTGGCACACCAGAGTTCTGTATGTGGAAGGAGTGGCAGGTCGTGTGTGTTGAAACCTGACCGTTTTCTTCTCCACAACCTCATTTTTATTTCACAACACTGACTAACCAGGAAGAGGGTGACTCTCTCTCTCTCTCTCCCTTTGGTTCACACACACTCCCAAAAAGTAATAATCTCTCGCCTGATCCTACGAGACTAGAGCAATTGAAACCTGTTTTGTTTATCACACTGCCTCTATCTACGCCAAAGCTCAAAGACAGGAAACACCTGAAAGTCTGCAGAAATTACGAAGGGAAAATGGGCAAATAAACCTTCCATCTTGAGGTCATTCCAGCTGCAAGTGTTCATTTTAAATCAAGTACAGAGCACATTCTTATCCACACACACAGCACATTGCCTGAGGAGGTAAAACAGATCATCATGAGTAATCATGAAACCAGGGAGTTTGGACACACCCTTCCACAACCTACTAACTCTACACACTTTATGACTCAGTGACCTCACTACAAAGACTGTCTGTCTACAATATGTGAAAAGCACCTACAATTTAGCAACAAATATTAGCCTTACATGTCAAAGAATACCTGATGAGGGTTGATAACACGGGACAGTGCAGCACGACAATTGAGGGCGTGTGACCCACTGTTAGCAGACGACTAATCATCTCTATCCACCAGACTGTAATTTAAATCCCCCGAGTTTATGGACGTTAATCCAGAAATCTCTCAGTTGTACTACTACACTGCTGTCATGTCATTGTATTAACGTTAGAGTGACCAAACACCCAATTGATCCAGTTTCCTAATACTGACAGTGACATGCCTGACAGTTAGTGGAAAATACAACTATGTTGCATACATGTTATGATGCTATCTAACTATCAGATTAGATGCTCCATCGATGTAGCCGGCAGGACTGGAGGAGATGCAGTAGCTAGCAATCCAACAAGCTAGCTGGTGTACTGGCTAACGTTACCTTGCATGGTGAGTCAATTTGTAGATGTCTGTGGCCAAAACAACAGCAAGAACGACTAATCATGTATTTTCTGCTTGACTATTTATACTTCAGAAATTCTAGCTGGCTAGCCAGCTATGGGAAACTGTTCCCATACCACCACTACCACCAGAAACTCCAATGATGCACTATTAAGCAAGCTAACTTCTAGCTAGCTCGGCTAGCAATGGAACTTTGTCTTAACCGAAGACCGGTCGTGTTCGGTTCATTGCTTGACCATAATTTGTCCGTAACCTGGGGATGGCAGAAGATGATGAAAAGAATGCATACCTGGGGTAAAGGACAGGTGTTCCAATAGCAATAGTCCTTAATATTTCAGTGTGTTTCTTTTCGGTCCCGAGACTAGTTAGCTTGCTAGGCCAACATAGGAATCCCGGAACTAGGCTGTTCACCCTCAGGTGGGGTGTGCGTCCAATCAGAGATTGAGATTATGGCTTGTTCCCGATGAGTCGGTGTTGGGCGAAGATTAGGAACATAATTTGAAGGTTTTCTAAGCGCCAGAGGTCGCAGATGGTGGTGCGGTCCGTTATCCTGTTGCATGTCACAGGTTTATCGAAACAAAATACAGACAAACACCTTTCCACACGATTCACCTGTGATGTAGTTATTATACTACATGTCAAAGACATAATTTACTTTGTAGATGCCTATACAGTCCACCGGGCCACCTAATGTCTAAATAGAACATTGGCCCCAACCAGGTTCTCATTGCACCAACTGCAGTGTTGCAGACAGTGTCCGTTTCGATCTCTTTTCTTATTTAAAAAGTAGACTTCACTTCAGTCATGACACTCATGTGTATAGCTGCTAGGGCACCTATGATGGACGGCTGTACATACATATTTTTCTTTCCAAATAGGGCACTTGGCAACTGTATGGCTGTATGGCAACAGTAAAAACATCAACATTTGGTAAGACACCGCTTTAGACTCAAACTCACTTGATCCTCATTCCAGAAGTGTTGCCAAGTAGACCAGTACCAGAGACGAGTTGAAATTATCTACAAATATCTCTGTACAGTCCATTATAGGTGCCCTATGCAGTCCAAATAGGGCACTTTAAGATGTATGGCCACAGTAAAAAGCCATCAACATTTATTAAGGCCCCACTAATAAAGACTAGACTGGTACCAGAAATGAGTTGAAATGATCTACAAATATTTTAGTACAGTCCATTATAGGTGCCCTATGCTGTTCAGATAGGGCACTTTGAGCTGTATGGCCACAGTAAAAAGCCATTAACTTAACCCCTGAAGGTAGGGCCACATATACAGAGTGACCTAGATCTCGTAGTCAGTACAACCACTATGCTACAGAGGAGCGTTAATTTGGCTGCTCCTTTGAACATGTGACTGTTTGTGCATCCGTGTGAACCAGCTGTTCCGTCACCTGACACGACGTGCACATATTGCGCAATGCGGTTGAGGTCCGACAGACCAATGGGTTGCGGTGCGGACGATTGCAACTCGGCAGCTGCACGAATCTGCCTTAAGGAAATCCTACATGTGCGTTAAAATGCCCTGTGGCACTCCGGCGGAAGTCAGTTTAAATGCAAATCACCCAAACTCAGAGCTCAAACTCTGCATCACCATACCATACGAGCAGGGGGAAAACAATCCGCTTTTTCTTTTGCAGCATCGCAATCATTTTATCGCAGTCTATGCATGTAGCTTTAGAGTGCTCTGCCTGAACACACGCTAGCTTCATAAATGTAACAGATTTAATGTAATTTGGATTTTGCATCTGTTCGTTGCATCTTGCTCAAATGCTATTGCTATCTCTATCGTGTATACCTTTTTTAACTAATGTGACACTTACACGGATGCAAATTTCATTAAAACTTTATTTTATACAACAGAAACAAATAGGGTTTTAGAGAAAATGACACTTAAGAGAACTGATGCGCCACTTGGCATGTAAGCGCACCAGTTTTGATATGCTGAAATTGAAATTGAAATGTATCAAAAAGGACATTTACAACTGGTTTCCCGTTTCATTCAGCTTCAGGATTCCATTCCTCACTGCCATGGTCTATCCATCAACAGTTCGGAGAGTTTAAAATAAAGCCAAACAACTACCCATCCATTCTTTCTCTCTCCACCACGATACTTCACTCCCCCTCCTCCGTGTCCGTCACTCCCCCTCTACTTGAGGTCAATGAAGCGAATGTCCATGATAAGTAGTGTGTGTCGGGGGAGGGGTCTGGGAGCAGGAGACAGCACCGTCATCACCTGTGCCTGTGTGTCCACGTTCGTCACCACGATAAACCCACACACAGGGCTCTCCAGCACCCCCCTGCGCACCCCCCCGGCCCCCTCTCCCCCCTCCCCTTCATCCGCACAGCTCACACTCAGCACGTGATGTGTGAGGTCACGGCCAGGGGTCACAGGGACCAGCTTCAGCTGCGTGTCGTCCTGCGACATTCCCAAAGGCAAGCAGGAGTCCGGGATGGATGGCGCTCCGATCTTGTAGATGCGCACGTCTGAGAAGCGCACATCGAAGGCGTGGGGGTAGAAGGAGGCGCCGCGGAAGCCGTAGAAATATTCCCGGATCTTCTCTTCGCGACCCTCCCGTCGGCAGTCTTTGGAGCGTTCTACGACCCCGCCAGATTTTGGCAAAAGGACGACGCGGACGAAGTGCGGGAGGTCGCGTTTGAGTTCGTTGTAGAGTCGCTCCTGGTCCAAAACCAGAACCACGTCCACCTCGAAGGCAGATGCACAGTGGACCAGTGCCTGGTACCCAGAACCCTTCACCCAGCCACAGGTGTTGATGATGCAACCTCCCACACTAGCCTTCCTGTTGACCTCACAGCGCTGAGAGAACACTTCGGCCAGACATGACGTCAACTGAGGAAAGGGGTGGGGGAGAAGAGAGAAAGATTAAGGCAGAGAGAAACAACAAGAAATGAGATATCAGTCGAATTGTCACTCCTATATTGTTCCTCTATAACTGCATATTACCTCTATGGTAACTGTATGAGAGCTCTGTGGTAGTGCTACTCACCTTGTTGTACAGTTTGATATTAGTTCCTGGGGTGGTGGAGCCGAAATGGTAGACCAGAGGAGCCTGCACCGAGAAGCCCTCCTCCACGTCAGCCGGCCGCTCGATACACAGCGCTGACATTGTGCCCGGGACAGACACCTAAAACACACATAATGACATCATCAATAGGAGATAACAGCTTTCCCTTTCCCTTAATTGTTTTGCTTTACTCCTGCATGTCATGTTGTTGTATACATTGCTAGCGAATGGCCTACTCGTAGAGTATTGTTGTTGGAGGTGATGCAGTTGATTGTTTCTTGTTAATCCAGTGTTTCTCTCACCCCACTCTGGCCCACATCTAGCTCCACCAGCGTGGGCCTCCTGCCCAACCTCACAGCGTAGCTCAGAAGCAGCCGACAAACCGTCGACTTCCCCACATCTGTAGGTCCCACCACCATCACCTGGGGGACGGCAATTACTCAATGTTCAAGCTACTTTTATATGATGGAGGGAGACACACAATCACACTCTAACAGACCTGAACTCACATACGCACCCTGTCCACTTCACACATATAAACAGACATTAACACACACACACACACACACACACACACACACGCAGACACACACACACACTGACCCGTGGCCCCCTCTCATTGTCTCGCTCTGCCTGCCTTCTCATCTGCTCCAGTGCAGCATGTGTGTTCAGATACAGAAGCATGGGCGTCTCTCTGGATACATACGCCACCTCAGGGAGAGAAGGAGAGAATGTACTATGACAAAAAAAATTGACAGTTTGTATTGAATCCAGATCCCAGCCACACACGTGATGCTTACAACAGGTGATGGGACGACCACATTGATCAACTGCATCTTACGCTTCCTAGCAGTGTATAATGAGACAGATGTTTCGGCCAAACACACATTGCCCCCATTTCACAACTCCACCACTTCAACTCACCTCTGTCTTCCCCGAGAGGGATACGCTGCAACCTTGCCAAGTGAACACAGCAATCTTAGACCCCGGTCCAAACGTGTACTTCTTGTTGCGGTTGAGTTCGGAGCCAAAGACCTCTGCAAGCCCTGTGAGTAGCTCCAGCTGCACGCGCTCCCCTGCTTCCACCTCAAACCGCAGCTCTGTCTCCTTCTCCAGGTCAAATCTCGTACCACCTCCCCCAGAGCCTGCGCCAGCCCCTGCACCCTCCTCACCAGTCTTCTCAGGGCCCTCTGTTGTCATGGCTGAAGAGCTACACAGGACCGAGTTAGAACTGAAATTAATGTGTCACTGCTAGTTGTGGTTATGAGTAGCTGAAACGACATTGATACCATATTTCTCACTTTAAACAGCAAAAGATAAATGTCAGAAATAATGCATCCATACCGCTCTGCGTAGGCACTGACACTGAAATGTACTGATGATACTTTCATTACACAGGATTGGAACACTTATATTACTCCACAATTCGCTGGTGTCTATCTGCCATTCGTTGCCAACTTACCATACATTTCTGAGTTGTATGTTGGGTTACAGAATGAAGGTGGTTAACGTGAAATCGGAACACCAAACCGAAGACAGTATATCCCTCTATTACCTAACTAACTAAGGCGCAACGCGTTAACCAACGTTAGTCTAGTAAGCGAACATCAAATATGTTGATGTCGACTTGAAATTATTATAGCTGTATGCGATGAGCGTCAAATATGAATCCAATCTTGACAGGGCTTTGGCACAACAACTTTAATAGTAAACAAACAAGAACGTGGCCAGTGCTGCAGTAACCTCGTCCCCAGGCTGTTGCGGAAGTGCCTGAGAACGAGACTAGCTAGCCGGCAATATAGCTTGCGAACAGCGTTAGCTCACATTGCTAGATAGCTCAGTTTGTTAACTATCTACTAGCTAATCAACATTCAACAATAACCAGATTGTTATTTACTGTTTTAGATCGTCATACATGTAACCACCATACATCATGCATTACTTACAAAGCAATCTGGTTGGTCTTAAATAAGTTTTCAACTCTTCCTCCTCTCACAGGACAGACCACGACAGCATTGACATCAGTCGCATGAAGATGACGTCATGTGTCTAAGAACCAATCACCATGTACGTGTAGATCATTCACAAACATGTAAATAAATATTACAAATTGAAGGACCAAAATTCAGAAAATATGAGACTCATGATTTATCAATATGCATTAAAAACATCTGTTCCTCATACTAGAGTAGCCTACTAGTATCCACATAATTCCAAAAATGACATACTTTCCAAAAACCTTTCAGCCACAGAAGAAAAAAAAAAAAAAAGTTAGACTGTTAGCAAGGGGTCAGTAGATTTATAGAGGGTAGGGGTAGACTACAAAACATTTTGGGAACCACTGATTGATGTAAATGTGTATAATTTATGAGAGACACCACTAGATGTCGCTGTGTGTCTAGGCATTATGAGCTTGGCGCCTGGGTCATCAGAGAGACCGGGGAGCACCCCCATCGGCATCATTGTGCGTGCAGCAGTCAGAAGCCCTTGATGACTGGCTGCAAAGAACAAGAGGGAAAGACAGAGGCAATATCCAAAAGTCCATACTGCGACCTATTTAGTATGTGTTTTCAGTGTGCAAGATTAGAAAGTTTTACAGTATGCACAATTTACAAAAAATGAGTTTCTAAAAATACCAGGTTGGCATACTATATTTGCTTTTTCATGTAGTATGAATTCACTGCACACTGCACAGCATTTTCCAATTTTAGTCCCATAATTCAATGGAGCAGGTAAGGGAGGTGGGCAGTTGCAAAATGTAACCAATTACCGTAGACCTTGGATGTGGTGGTCCATGTAGGATCAAATGATGTAAAAATGCATCAGTCTGAGATCCTTAAGAAGGACTTCAAGGTCCTGATTGCATGTTTGCAGGACCTCGACAAAAGGATTCTCATCTCTGGACACCTGGCCACAGTGGGGTATGGCTGTGGGTGCTTCAGCCGTCTACGCCCCCACCTCTGGCTGAGAAGCTATTGGAGAGATCTGGGACTCACTTTTATTGAAAACTTTGATCATTTTGGGAGCGGCCCCGGCTCTTCAAGAGTGATGTCAGGCATCCCAATAAAAGGGGAACCTTGCTGCTCTCAGAAAATATGGGTTCTGCCCTACACAGGTGATACCCCCTGAGTCCAGCCCTCCCCCACAAGACACATATAAATAAATGTGCACAGTTCGCATCCTAAAATGGACCTCCGGGACATCTGGGTTCAGGACACTAATCCTGACATTCTGGTCCTCTCAGAGTTATGGCTAAATAGCTCAGTCATGGATAAAGACATTTTTGGTTATAGTATTTTCAGATGTGATAGGCACCAAAAAGGGGGAGGAGTTGTTATGTTCGTTAAATATTACTACCCCCAAGAAATCCCACATACGTACAGATGTGAGGTCCGCTCTGGCTAAGAACACACATGACCATCACGAAATACACAACACTAACCCAGCTACGCCACCGAAAACCCAGCAATTCGATGGTGCAGATGGGGGTATTTCAACTTGAGGAGTGAGTTTACTGTCTGAACTCAATCTAAGAAGAATAAGAAAAGGATACTTAAGGAGGCTTTAATCTTTGTATAAAATATAAAAACAGGTGAATATTACAGTTAAATGGATCAAATGAACAACCAGAGAACATCAATAATAGCAGCAATATTGTGTAATCAGGGAATAGCAAGTCAGTCTGAGAAAAAACACTAGATGTCGGTGTGTATCCAGGCCTTATGAGCTCAGCGCTTGGGTCATCAGAGAAGAGACTGGAGAGCAACCCCATTGGTCAGTCCTCATCATTGTGCGTGCAGCAGCCACAAGCCCTGGATGACTGACTGCAAAGAACAAGAGGGAAACTGCAATTAAATATGACCACATTATCAGTGTGGAAAATGGGAATGCCTAATTTCCAATATCTTAATCCATTGCCATGGCAAATTACAATCCCAATACAATTATGCATAGAATGTGTATAGAATGTATAAAACTTAGTTTAGCAATCCATTTGAGTTCCTTCCTCTGTACCACAGTTGGGGCCAAACCCATCAAAATTCCTTTGAGTTAAATTGGACATTGAATTTCTCTGAAGGGGAACAGCACCCCAAACACAAACCTTCATTGGGTATCTACACATTCTTCAGATTCTCCTCCAGGGCAGAAACCACAACTGCAGGGTCAGGGAACTTCTGCTTGCGAGGTGGGCCTTTCTTTATTCCCGACCACAGGCACACCTCTGTGGAATAGAAAGAGGAGTGAATGGTGTTGGCTGACAGGACAATAAAATCAAGCCCCCAGGCATTGGAGAAGACGGCACCCTTTCTCATCCCTATCGGCCAACAGGTATACGCACAGTTTGGGAACGCATCTGGCTGATTACGACATCTCCCTGTTACTAGCCCATTGTATGTCGATATATGGACATGAATATGAACAACCAAAAAATCTGAAACAAGAAACATGGCAATGTCCAGACAGCAGAAATGTTCTGCTGATGCAAGTTATATGACATCAATAAGGAGACACTATTATAGATTTGTCTAGTAATAATAGAGCCAGATCCTCAAATGTTTGCCATCGGTACCATCTGGAGGTACAATGTCTTTTTTGGAAAGTCTATGCCCCTAGAGTTGGAAAATGTGTGATAGCATAGCAGCACTCATAGCTTGTTGTGTATTCACTCTTTCTTTCAGCCCTCCTTCTAGGCTTGTGCCGGTATCAGAATTCTCAAATTGGTATACCTTCACCAAACTTCCTGCTACACTTGCTAAAAAAAAAATAGCACAGCGGCACATGTGGCATCGCCAAACGAGCTCGTCCAGGCTGAGCGCACCAGGTCACAGCAGTTTCAGTAGTTTTCAAATCTAGTGGCCTATTCAAATTAACAAAACTAATCAAGGTAGTATTCTGTCATGTGCTTGGCAGTTAAGTGTTGAATTACGTTTTGATTAGGGTAAATCACATACACAAACACAATCACAATCACATTTGTGGTGTTTGTCTTCACAGTAAAATCCTGTCATGCCCCGAGTGGAAGAGTTGAGCTCTTCGCCATCCATCCATCCATGATGAGCCCTTCCTGCACACTGCTGAGTGGTCTCCCATTCTCACAATGATTCAGTCACCAGCCTCCATTGACACTGACACACAGCTAACTAATTGACCCAGGGTGAGTTTAGTTGATCTGATTGATGATTGCAGTTGGGGCTACGGAGGTGTCATCAACAAATTGTTATGGGTACAGAGTACAGAGTACTAACCTTTCCCTCCCTCCACCAGTATCACTTCAAAGCTGTTCCGCCGGGGCTTCTGGGGGTTCAGAACCACGGTCAGGTCAGGGCGGGCAGCCAGGAGTGCAACTCGCACCCCTTCAGCATTCCGCCCATACACTCGTCAGCTCTTGCTGCATGACAACAGAAGAGTCCGTGTGGGATTCACAGACATTTTAAATGAGGCCACCATTCATGAATTGCTTTAACCTTAGCACTAGCTATTGAGCATGTCAGATATGTTTAATTACATATACACAGCATGTCATAACATACTAGATTTTAGCGCATGATCAACACTGGGACGTATCATTTGTAGAGCCCCACAGATATATCGGAGTACCAATATTATCTGCCGATATTGTCCTTCTACAGAAATATGTGTATCGGCACATATTCCTCCGATAATGCACCAAATATATGCCTCAGCCTCATATTGCAAAATTACAGAAAATCTGAGTAATTGGGTTTTTCCACAGCAAAACATATACTTACATGGATTTTTATGAATGAATAGACGTTTATTGGCATTTACTGTTACTGGAGTGCCTACTGAAGTGGCTGAATTTAGCAATGTTTGTTGGACTGCAGTCAATTAGTACAGTCGTCACAGGAGTCACACAGGAATATATATTATTTACCAATCACTTATTTCACCAGTTCACATGGCTAGCTTTTATCCAGGAATTTCAGACGTTCTAACTTTTGTCATAACAAGCAACTTGCGTGTATTCCAATCAACCGTATCAGTATGGACTGCTATATATATATTGGACCAAAAGATCCAGTATCGGTCGGGCTCTAATCATTTGACTTATTAGTTTATTCTGATTAACGGATGCATCTTTGAAGCTAATTTGTGGTGTTGGGTCTCTTGTAATCTCTCGCCCACCAGCCAGCTGCTCGCTCTCTCTCTCTCCGTTTATGCACTAGCAATTCGAGCCTGTGGACAAGGTTAGGTCTCTTGTCGTCAGTCAGTTCTCACCAGTGTTCGATGACCACCCTCTGACCCTCCGTGGCAACCTCCGGATCCCCTTCTTCTGCTTTACTCCTCTTGCCCTCCACGGCCACGGTCTCCGCCTCCACTTCTGCACTCACCTTGCGCTTCAACCCTCGACCTATCCACAACACACAACATGATAGCAATGAACATCAGATCATTGCGACTGTGCAACTAGGAGTAGCGAGTTATGACTATGTACCCATTTTGCTGCTGTCTAACACGCTGGATAATCATACAGCAGGTCAGTGTAGCTATGTTACGATAGGAAGTCGTTGCAACTGTAACTATACGAAAGACTTCTCTCGGGTTGCAGGAATATAGACACTGAAAACGAAAGACACATGGCCGCAACAACCTGCTTCAAGATATCCTACTTGTCTCTTGTGTTCTACGATGGAGCCCGTTCTTTGCAACTAATTGATGCCTTTTCCTCAGTGCAATTTTTTATTTATGAAAATAAAGTGTCATGTTTCAGGTAACTGGTGCTGAACTTGCCTGATTTTGGACGGGACGCCATGTTGTTATCGACCTACTGCGTAAAGGGACAATTTTCGCGCGTTTTGTGCTTAAGCGGGTGGACTATTCCAACTGGTTTGAAAGGGTTGTCCAGGGTTGTACATAAAGACTTAGGGGGGAAAAAGAAAACATCCAAAACAAACAGAGGAGAGAAAAGGAGGGAAAGCGGCAACATGACGGATGTGTTGCCCCAGATGGACTTCACAGAAATAGTACCCTGTAAACCCAACTCCCATTCACAACCAATGCTAACTGAAACAAAGTCTCAGAGCGTCACTGTTTCTGTTTGTGCCAATAAACAAGGGCTATACTTCTCACAAAGAGGCGATGTGGGACTGACTCATATGTGTTCATAGTTAATCCACAGTCTCTCAATCGCATTTGCGCGCTCTCTCTCTCTCTCTCTCTCTCTCTCTCTCTCTCAAACGCACACAGTCTTCTCTAGTGATTCCAGTCTGTCTCTGCAGTCTGTTGGTGTGTATTTTAGGCACCCTGAGTAAAGCCTACGAGGGGCGTACAGACCCTCTAACAGATGTAACCTCCACCCTGCCTCTCTTTTACCTCACATTGTGACGCAGGACCAGATAGACCCCACTGCCTCCTATACATGTATAGGTCTATGAGCAATGACACACACACGTCTCTCACACATACAACACATAAGCATATATAGGCACTACATAGGATAGCACTATGAGGATAGGACAACAAAATGTCCAAATTAAGCACTCATGTTTAGTATTTGGTGGACAACCCTTTGCATGCAATAACTGCCTGAAGTCTGGGGCCCATTGACCCCACCAGACGCTCGATATGTTGATGCTCTGCCAGGCCTGTACTGCAGCCATCTTCAGTTGTTTTTTGGAGTGTAGATTGGTATACTCTGATTTATATGGCTACACTGGGTAAAATGCCACTTTATCTCTGTTCCTTTTTGATTAAGTCAGAAAATAAATATCAGTTATGGTCTCACTCGCACTTGCTTTTAACGGTCCCAAAAATAAGAATAGGTCATGGTAGAAATAGTTTTAACTACTCAGCTCCTGGTCCTGGAATTCTCTCCATAACAGTTTAAAGTTTCTAGTCATTTTGGTGGAGTTTAAACACTTGGTAGACGCAAATATCACAGATGAGTGTAACTGTCATCAGGACAGCTGTTTTTAGTTGTGAGGTTTGTTTCTATATGTAACTGTTGTTTGTTCAATATTGTTTCTGTGTGCAGTATGTAAGTTGTTTTATCTGAAAGTTGTTCCCCCTGCTGCTGTTAAAACAGGTCTCTCTTGAAAATGAGATTTCATTTCAATGAGACAAACCTGTATAAATAAAGGTTGAGTAAAAAATAAAAGCCAAGAAGAAGAAAAAACTCTTCACTGTCCCATTACTAACGCGGGGAACTGTATATCACAGGAATAGTACACTGTAACTCCCATTCACAGCCAGGCACGTTTCAATGCTAACTAAAACAAAGTCTCAGAGCATCACTGCTTCTGTTTGTGCCAATAAACAAAGGCTATACTTCTCATAAAGAGGCGATGTGAGACTGACTCATATCTGTTCAGAGATAACTGTTTCATACACTCAGACCCATACTCTTTCAATTGCATTTGCTTCCTCCCTGTGCATCCATGGCCACAATTTATCCATTATGCTGGAAGTAGCCATTAGAAGATGGGTAAATTGTGACCATAAAGGGATGCACATGGCCAGCAACAATACTCAAATAGGCTGTGGCATTCAAGTGATGATTGATTGGTATTAACAGGCCCAAACTGTGTCAAGAAAACATTCCCCACCATGAGAAGGTGGACAGGTGTTCCTAATAAAGTATATGCCATTTAGTTGACACTTTTATCCAAAGCCACTTACATTGCAGTGAGTGTATACATTTTTCAGTATATATGGTCCCAGCAGGAATCAAACCCACAACCTAAGCATTGTCAGTGCCATGCTCTACCGATTGAGCCACAGAGGTCCACGCACATTTCTGAAGCCCCCTTGCTCCTCTCCCTGGTCCCACTGACGTCACAGCATGGCTCAGTTTGAGCTTGGTGATTAAGACACTTGTGTGAAGACAGACGTCACCACACGCCAACGACACGCCAACTCACGCAAACAGACTCAGAGGCTGAGCAGCCAAGACAAACACAGCCATCTGGAAGAGTGAGAGAGAGAGAGAGAGAGAGAGACTGTGTGAGAGAGACTGTGTGAGAGAGAGAGAGAGACTGTGAGAGAGAGAGAGAAAAAGAGAGATGGGTGGTGGTGATGTTGGTGGGGTGGTAGTCAGGGATTAAACAATGGTGAAGTGACAGTGTTCAAATGACAGTGTTCAAATGATGTTCAAAGACTGTCAACCAGACAAAAGAGCAGAAGACAGATATAGAAAAGAGAGAGACTAAGGATGAGCACGCCCTGTGTGACAAACACACATCCGTCGGAAGTCTACTCATGGTCTCTGGTTTTGAGTCCAAGCTAATGAGCATGACACACACCGGCAGAGAAGAGAGCATGGATGTTGCATTGAGAGACACGTTAGATAATAGATACAGAATAAATAATGACTTGTTATCAACATACGTTTAACACCAACATACGTTTAAGAGCCTTCTCTCTCCCACTGTCTCGAGGGATGTACAGTAGGAAGACTTGTTGGAGAGGAAGAGCAAAATAAAAAAAGACAGGAAATTGTTTAAAGTTGCAGGAGAACGAGGCCTGGGAGGAGAACACATGGGGTTGATGACTTATATGGTGCGAGACAGAACGAATGGAGTGAGGTGTTGTCAGAGGGAGGAGAGAAAGACTGGAGAGAGAGAGAAAGGAAGGTGTGACGCTTGAGGAAGTTATATTAGTACCTGTACATCCTGTTAGAGAGA
>NC_139669.1:12454365-12501862 GCF_951799395.1 Argentina silus
TTGCAAAAATATTATGCAAAAAGTTTAAATGGTATTAATGTCGTATTGTCCTTGTTCCATATAGTCTAGTGAGAAGGCAATGTGTATGCAGTATGTGCTTGCGTATGTTTGCATGAGTTCTGTATTGGGTGAAGGGGTGGGGCAGAGGAGTGAAAAAACAGGAAGGGATAGACAGACTTTGATACAAGAGAGGGAAAACAGTTTTACTGTGTCTTTCAAATCATCTATCTTTATATACATACAATAATGAACAAGATGGTGTCACTCATGGCAACAATCACCAATGGAAAAAAGTGTAAACTATAAGAATGTTGAAGCACGGGCTCCATACACTAAACTACACAGCAGTGTCATGTATGTATCTTGTGTCACGAGTGTATCACTATGTACAGAGTTATGGTGTGATATATAATCGATATATACAGTGTTTTTGTTACTGGCGTGTACAGAAACAAAATCTATTCAGAATCTGGGATGTGAGAGGCCTCACTTTCACTCCCTCACTAGGTCTCTTAATGGCATGCTAACCTGCTCTCAGCTGTTGTTTCAACATATTTTACCCTCTCTCTACCGTTACCGTTTCTCCATCGCTCCCTAGTCCTGTTCTACTACTCCCATTCTCTATTTTTGACATGTCTTACAGCAGTATTCTTCCTTTAGGAAAGTAATCTCACTAGTATGTCCATCATGTAACTCTCTCTGTGTTGTTGTCTGTTGACGCTGTAGCCCTGTGAGAGCGGTGCTCTGCTGTATGAGGTCTCTGAGGTGGAAAGGTAAAGTGTGAAAGGTCCATGACAGAGATGGAGTTGTCATTGGAACAAAGTGTTTTCTTAGCAGAACTGCAAGCAGTTGTTGGAATGGTAAAAAATAGCAGTATTTAAAGGGTTACAATGCCTGCATTGTTTTCTGCTAGTACAAACTGGAAATTGTGGTGCTAAAACTCCTGAAAAAGACACCAGTTTACAGAGTGGTGTAAATGAAATGCAGTTTTTTGGAGTAACATTCACGTTTGTGACAGTGTGATGTGTCTGTGCAGTGTTCCAGTGGTGATCTGAGCTCGCATGAAGTGGCTGGTGCCACACTACCTTTGGCTGTCATGGCGATAGAACCGGCCCCAATGATGTCAATGAGCTCCTATCAGCAGCGGTGCCCTCCAATCAAATCCTGTCCTACACTGCACCTCACCTGTGCTCCAAAGAGCAGCTCCCTACTGCCTGCCTGTCTCCTGCATCAGTGTAGCGCCCCCTAAGGTTCAGGGAGGAAACTGAAAGGAATCAAGATCCAGGTGTGTAGAGGAGAAAGAGAAGGGTGAAAATAGAGGTGGAGAAAAGCTGACTGAAAGGAGGGAGGTTCAGCCAAAGAGCAGGTGGAGGGAGAGAGTAAATACACAGAGGGAGAGGAGAGAGAGGAGAGATGGGGTGGGGGAGGAGGAGGAGGACGGTGGGAGGACTGGGGTGTCATAGCCGGGGGGGCACTCAAGCTCAAAGCAGCGCACAGAGGCGTCTTCATTTCCGTAGTTGGCCCAGTACTCCTCCTGGTCAAGCTTTGGCAGAGCCACCTCCTCTTCAGCCAGCTCATACTTGGAGGTGAAGGAGGTGGAGGAGGGGTTGGAGGCGTGCTGCTGGGGCTTGACAGGGAAGGCCTTGACTGTCTCCGAGCTCTTCTGGTAGATTCCCTTGGATGAGGCCATGGGCTTGTTCTTGGAGAACCACCAGCGGGTCTTGGTGCTGAAGGTGGTGGTGGTGGAGCCAGCCAGAGAGCCGGGGTCGGGGAGGGGGCAGAGGGCGAAGTCCATCTCCCGTAGGAAGCGGAGGTCCTGTCCATGGCGGGTGGAGGGGGAGGAGCACATCACTTCGGAGGAGGAGAGGCGGGCCTTGCGGAACCACTCCCACAGGGGGCGGGCCTCGCAGCCGCAGGACCAGGGGTTGCTGTTGAGGCGCAGGAACTGGATGGAGGTGGCGTCGCGCATGGCCTGGCCGGGCAGCTCTGCCAGAGAGTTGTTGAACAGGTAGAGGATGGTTAGGCGGCCCAGGTCACGGAACGCACGGCGGTTCACCTGGCGGATGCGGTTGTCGTGGAGGAGGAGGCGGTCCAGGTTGACCAGGCCGCGGAACACATTCTCGGAGAGCGTGCGGATACGGTTGCCATGCAGGAAGAGGTGAGTGAGGTTGACAAGGTCGGAGAAAAGGTCATCCTGGAGGAAGTGGAGTTGGTTCTCCTGAGGGCAGAGACAACACGATCATTACTATTAGGACCTGGATGTGTGTGTGTGTGTGTGTGTGTGTGTGTGTGTGTGTGTGCGTGTGTGTGTGTGTGTGTGTGTGTGCATGTGTGTGTGTGTGTGTGTGTGTATGTGTGTGTGTGTGTGTGTGTGTGTGTGTGTGTGTGTGTGTGTGTGTGTGCACTATATCAGTTCTGTGTGCATGCCTGCGTACAGAGTACACAGTACACATAGGTTCTGTGAGTGTGTGTGGACACTGTACCTGCAGGTAGAGGAACTGCAGGCTATACAGCTTGAGGAAGAGGTCATGTGGCAGGGCTGCCAGCTTGCAGCGATGCATGTGCAGGCTCTGCAGCTTCTCCAGCCCCCTGAACGCTCCGCCCTCCAGTCGCCGTAGTGATGGGTTGTCGCCAAGGTCCAGTTCTTCTAGAACACGCAAGTTACTGAAGGCTCCAGCCTCGATCCACGTGATGTTATTGGAGTACAGCCAAAGAACCTACAGGGAGGGGAGAGGTGAAATGAAAAATGAGGGGGCAGAAGAGAGAAGGGATAATTCAACAAAGAAGCAGACACAGCTCTTCTATCTTACCAACATCAAACATAATATGAACATACAAATATAAAATAAACACTCAAATTCACAATACACATACCCAATCAGACACAAACACACACACACACACACACACACACACACACACACACACACACAGATACATGCAAATTCTCACCTGGGTCTCGAAGCCGAAAGAGTCTGCTCTGAGCTCAGTGATGCGGTTGTTCTGCAGAAAGACGCGCTGGGAGTCGTAGGGCACTCCGGCGGGCACAGAGGTGAAGTTCTGGGACTGGCAGCTGACCGTCATGGGCATGGGGTAACACACACACAGCCTTGGACATGCCCCTGCTCCACTCGGCTTCACCACAGCC
The DNA here is from genome assembly GCF_951799395.1 of Argentina silus. Taxonomy (NCBI): domain Eukaryota; kingdom Metazoa; phylum Chordata; class Actinopteri; order Argentiniformes; family Argentinidae; genus Argentina; species Argentina silus. The sequence goes on from NC_139669.1 coordinate 12,457,514, forward strand.
AACCACAGCACCAGCCACAGGGTTAGCCCACCTGCAAATAAACACACACAAATACACAGGTTTAATAAGTTATAAATTATAAGTGCATCTTACTCACTTTTTAAATATAGGAGACATATGCGTAGACTGCATTGCTAAAACTATCATCATAAAACTAAATGTGGCAGGTGCATTTCATTAGACCGATTTAACACACCATGTGTAAGTAGAGAGAGTGAGGGGGGAAAGGGAGAGAGAGTGAAATCTAGGTGTTTTCAGCACTTTCAGCACTTGGAGCTGTTCAGTGATGGTTAAAGTTGCTGATGGACAAGGTTATGACGCACAAGGGCAGATTTTCACAAAATTGCCGTCATCTCGGCTTCATTGGAGAATTGAATGAGCAGCGACACTCGTTCATAATAAATGAGTTTACACAAATCATGAGTCTATTCATCTCTACCTGATCATGTTACAAAGGCATGTTACAGAACACGTTTACATAATTCTGGGACATGGTTTGCAACGCAGGGTTAGGCAAAAAAAAGAAAGAAAAAAACTATTTCCAGTCCACTCCTCTAGTTCATAAGTCGGGCTTTGCACGCCAGCTACAAGTGCCAGACAAGATTTACCCTAGTAGCCTAAATTCACGAGCCAACTAGCTTACACAAAACGGTTGAATCATCGGGATACGAGCACGAGTAAAACCAGGTAACCCAATCCAGCTCAGTTTCGCTCTGCATGAATAATACAGTGGTGGTTTGGAAAGATCGAATGTCGGGTACAAAGGCGGCCCGCGGGGAAAAGTACATTGCATGAAAAAGTAATCGCGCACCTATTTATCCTTCATGCGCAAGATTTTCCAACGACCTCACCTTCTGACCCGAACATCACGGCTAATTAACTGCTTGGGCACGGGACATGGAGTGGACATGTTTAGATGGGTGATGGGCAAGTGTGCGCGAGCAGGCGTGTGAGCGAAATCTCAAGGACAAGAACTTGTGTAGGCTTCTGCGTTTCTTTGGTTTTGATTAACTTCCTATTGAATACATTTACATAGACTGTACTAACGAAAATTAAGTTTGCATGCTTTCAGTTGTTGCGAACAAGGTGAACGTTGAATATTTATTTCTGAATATGAAGTACCGTACTAGAAATATTCATGTAAAGATCACGAATCATTGGTTTTTGGGAGTTATCTTTACTAAGCCCCTGAGTACTTGTTTACAGTGTACTTTTCATAACAATTATCAGCCCTAACACCAGTTGAAAATCAATTCAGATATTGATGGAAAATTCAAAAAGATAAAAAAAAATTCGAGGCAAATATTCGCTATTGGGTGCAAAGAAATAACTTATTGAGATCAAATGCATGCAGAAGAAGCGCGCGTAAAACCCGGACAACTCTTAATTCAGTGTGACTGCTTATAATGGCAACTTCATAAACACTGAAGAAACCGTGTAAGCTACAATTCTAAACTAAATCGACGAAATGTGAATATACATTGGATTAAAACAATTCCCATACGTCCCCATTATAAATCACATAGTTATAAATGATGGTAGGCTGACATTATCTTCATTAATAGCCCATCAAATACAACGATTTATAGAAATGGCAGGTGTATAATAAGATTGAACTTACTCTTGAAGTTGTAGCTGATGGAGCTCCGATTGCCCCGTGTAGTCGAGCGAGTCCCCATCTCGAACCAAAGCCGAAAGCGAGTTAGCCTGAGCGGCGAGAAAGTGCCTGCTATCTCCGCTGAAGTTCAGCTCTGGTGAACGAGTCGGTGCGACTGAGCGAGTGATGGGCATAATTCCCGGCAGTCGGTTTATACTCGACGAGCTCGCACCCACGGTTGTGGGCAGTGGAGGAATCTCTCATACGTCACTGTACGGGTCAAACTCGCGAGGGCGGGGAGATGGGAGGAGGGATGAATTGCTCAGAGGAGGAAGCGACTGGTAAGGAATGAACGGGGTGTGTGTGGTATAACGGGGGTGCTGGGCACGATTCCAGAGCCACACCAAGAGTTTGGAACGCACAGAGGGGGGTTGGAGGATAGGAGGTGGGAAAGGGCATTTGGCGAAGAACAAAGCACTCCTACTTCTCGAATGCCCAACTTTGATGGCAATGAAAGTGACTGAAAGAGTAGGAGAAATAGCCTAATAATGTAATCATGCTCTGTTACGACAATGATAAAATGTCACATGTGACTTTAGTTGTTGTCGGTTGAAAGCAGTTGATTACATGATCAAATATTCATAACTCCATGTCATGGTCAAAACCATTGTAATCTGATGCGCTCTTGAACTGTACATAGCCTAGAACAAAAACTGTTTTTTTTTCTATAGCCTATGATTTTAAAATTGCATCGACACTTAATAATCATGTAAAAAAGGACTCGGCCATAGATTCGTTCCAAAAAATAACAGGAAGCATCACGACCTTACAGCATGCGGATGTTCTGAAGGAGTCGGGAGATGCTGTCAAATCACCCATTTACGCGCCGTTACGCGCGAAACTGTCTGATTTATTTCTGTTCCGATCGAAGGACATTCTGTGCCTGGCCGTAGGAAAACAACCAAGTGTCAGATGAGATACCCATAAAGAATCAATAGCCAACACTTGACAGTTTTTTATTAGATTGATTAAATGACACCCTAAAAATAAGATACAAGTGGCCATTTGTTCAGTGTCAATTAAATTAATCTCTTTTTCATCTCTTAAAGTATTACTCAAGAAAGATGCATGTGTTTTCAAGCAGTAGAGCTGAGTTGGAAGAGAGACTATTGTTTGTGTGTGCGTGTGCGTGTGCGTGTGTGTGTGTGTGTGCGTGTGCGTGTGTGTTGTGTGTGTGTTAATACAGTATATGTTTGAGAGGGGGTGGGTTGGATTGAGTCAGTACTGAGTCCTCTATCCATGACTCGGGTCAAGTCTGTTCCCTTTTTCAGCAGGTGGCATGATACACACAATCTGTTCATCATGGTGCATTGAATGACATAAGTCATGATGGCATCTTTGCGTGTGTGTGTGTGTGTGTGTGTGTGTGTGTGTGTGTGTGTGTGTGTGTGTGTGTGTGTGTGCGTGTGCGTGTGTGTGTGTGTGTGTATGTCTGGGTTCACAGTGTTCCTTGGCCCCCTGGGGATCGGGGGTGGTAAATAGCTCAGCAGGTTGTCATTAGTTGTCACCATGGGGGTTATGGGGAGTTTGGGGGGTGTGAGGCAGTTGGATCAAACAGCTGACCGAGGGAGGCTCTCAGTACCCCCTCCCTTCAGCATACTACCCAGACACTAATCATGAGGACGCAGAAGACTGTGTGTGTGTGTATGTGTGTGTGTGTGTGTGTGTGTGTGTGTGTGTGTGAGAGAGAGAGAGAGTGAGTTCTTACTACTGTTGATGACCTATTGGAGGTCACACGTCTTTTCTACAACTTCTTCCCTTTTTGAGGATCACTAGTGGTTTGCACCTTGCCGTGAAGCCTCTGTAGTTCGGCTGGTGATGTATTCTGAGGATGGTAGTCTCTGACACATTCACGCCTACCTCCTGGAGAGTGTTCTTGATCTGTGGGACAGTTGTTTTGGGGGTTTTCTTAATTATGGTAAGCATTCTTCATCCTCTGTTAGAAGTCTTCTTTGGCCTCCCAGCCCGTTTGCGATTGCTGAGCTCACTAGTGTCTTTTTTTCTTTTTCCATGATGTTCCAAACTGTTGATTTTGGCAAGCCTAAGGTTTTGGCTATGTTTCTGAAAGTTTCTGATTTTTAAGCCTAATAATGGCTTCCTCGACATTAATTGACACCTTTTTGGTCCTCACTTTGACAGACACCATTAGCAAACTCCAAAGGCAAATGCAAAGCCTAGAATCAATACTAGACATTGACAGTTCTTAACACACCTGACTTACCAGAAAGCCCTGTCAAGCCAATTGTCCCATTACTTTTGGGTACCCTAAAATATTGGGGACTATGCATAAAAAGTGTTGCAATTTCTGAATGGTGAAACCAATATGTACACAAATACCATAAAATAAACGCTGAGAATCTCTACTTCCAAATAAAATAAAATAAGAAATATAAATAAATAAAAAAATGTTATTTGTCACATACATCGCATACAGCCATAATTTTTATAGTGAAATGCTTCCCGGCTTTCCTCTTGCACCTCTCAGAGCAACCTATTAACCTCATAGTAACTGTTTGATTTCAAATGCAGACATTTGGAGTGTAGAGCCAAAAGAAGAAAAAATGCTTCACTGTCCAATTACTTGTGCAGGGCATTGTAAGTGAAATATTCTATTTTACGACAATATGAGTAGATTTAGGCTTTCAATGCAGACAATGCTGTTGGGCTAGATTGAGAATCCATGTAAAACTGCTCGCCAAAGCTAATGTTAACACTCTAGGCTGCTGTGTGCAATGGAATGACAGTAACTTCACAGATGGTGTCATACAACGTATTTGATAGATTAAGGAATTATGATTTTGAGAGTGATTGAGAGAGATGAGAGAACAGAGAAAATAACAATAACCTAACCCATAACAATGGGAAGTAAAAACAGACATGCAGGATGAGTGAAAGAGGAGAGATGGGGAGAAGAAAGGTGGAGTGTATGATTGGTATTTGAGTGCCCTCTTGGTTTACAAAGGAACTGTGCATTAGAGTAATGCACTCAATGTGTCACCACTATGAAGCTGTTATTATAGACTAGGGGAGCGAAAAACAAGAGATCTGGAGTGACATAACTGATACTCAGTGAGTGCTAAATCTGTCTGAATCCAAATGTCTGTTATTGTGTGTGTGTGTGTGTGTGTGTGTCATCTCAACATCATCTCATTAGCACAAACTAATGTCTAATAATGTCTAATTTATATCTCATCATCCTCCCGCTATTTCTCTATTTCTGTCACCCATTTGTTCATTTCATTCTTTCCTTTATTTTTAAATCGTGATGATGGCATTGGGATCACTGATGACGCAGACAGACAGGAGCCTAGACACACTCACTAGTCACCACACACAGACACACACACACACACACACACACACACACAGACACACAGACACACAGACACACACACACACACACACACACACACACACACACACACACACACACACACACTACACTACATTGGATTGTCTGAAATTTAGGTTATGATTACTTTCTGTGCCAAAAATGTTTTGGATTATGGTTGGTTTTCATCAGTTCCTCTGTGAATAAACAGCAGGGAAGTAGACAGGTGAGCTGATCTGGTCCATCAGTTCCTCACCCTCCACCTCAACACAAGGCGGCGGTGTCGTCCATAGCTGCATTTCAGCTACAAATATCAAAGAGACAGACAAACACAGCTCTATTCTTTTGACAAAAATAAGCAACAACTGGCGACATTAAGACTTCTGGTTTAGTTTTCGCGACTTTAAATAAAAGCTTTCAGTAGGAGATGAATGGAAAGAGATGGGATCACACAATTTTCCCTTATTTTTGTTGAGAAAAGTATATCCAATTTAAAAAAATATATTTTGATCATTACAATTTGCATTATTTGTGCAATCACATGTCATTGTACATATTCTTGTTATATTTTCAGAAACTGAGCTGTACAAAAATGAATTTCGATTTCGATTTACGATTATTGCACTTTGTGATTAGTTCCAATCTATGAAGCAACACCTCTGGTGTTTAAAATAAATTAGGTTCGGTGTTGAACAGTGTCATAGGAAATGTTGCCATTTATTCTGGTCGGCCAGCTCATAGTGCCCTAACTGGACTACATAAGGCACATATAATGGATTGTATACAAATATTTTACAAAGGATACACATCATAATTTGTATCCGTCTGCTCAGCAACACTTGTACTATAGGAACAACATGAGTTTTAACCTGAATCTGTGTCATAGAAAATGTCGCTGGCATTTTACTGTGGTAAAACCACTCACAGTGCCCTATCTGGACTGCATTGGGCACATATAATGGCCACAGTAAAAAGCCATCATCATTTTCACAGCTCAAGATTTTTCACTTTATTCTTACAGTACACATGCTGCTGAGAAGATGGAGTGTATCGTTGATAAAATATTTGTGTACAGTCCATCAAATCCAGACTGTTGGAGTATAGAGCTAAAAGAAGAAGCACTGAAGTTTTGTACAGTCCATTATATGTGTCCTATGCAGTTCAGATAAGACACTCACCTGATCTGCATTCTAGAAGTGGTGCTGAGTAGTGTGGTACCAGAGATTAATTGAAATGATTGAAACATATTTCTGTACAGTCCATTATTCTGGGGCACAACTATTTCATCAGGGTAATTAGGATATCAGAACTATTACAAACCCTATTACAAACCCTTCTGGAGCAATACTATATATATGTATATATATATATGTGTGTGTGTGTGTGTGTGTGTGTGTGTGTGTGTGTGTGTGTGTGTGTGTGTGTGTGTGTGTTAAGATAATTAGCATATTATGGTTCGTTTATATTTGTTAAGGTAATTAGCATATTGTTTGTGTTTTTTTATCCCTATTTACCATGTTTAAATGCTAAATGAAGTTTAACTTGGCCGCTCTTGCTCTGAAGAAATCCTAATTTTCATTCACCGGAAGTAAGTGGGCGGAATTCCACTATTTGAGCTCAGAGAACACAGATGGCGGAGTTCCACTATTGTCGTTCACAGAACACAGATTGAAGCATAGCTAGCTAGATTGATTTGGGATTTCCCTTGCTATACCAATGGGTGATACTGAGCCTGTAGAATGGAAGTTTATGAAATTGTACCTCATCGATATAGGACAAACTCTTTCGGGGAAATCTGGAGTAGTGAGGACGAAAATAAGTGAGTGGCGTGTCCATTTATGCACACAACATTTAATTTGCTGTTATGGTTTACGATAGCTCCGACGCGAAACTCCATATCATTTAATGAGATTGTCGTGGTATATTAGCTTGCGACTATATAATCTTCCGACACAACAATTACACGTCTCGTCTTTGGCCGAAAAATTAACTTTATACCCGTCATTACCCGAAGCCAAACAACATGACACTACGCATTTCAGCACAGTGTGCAGAAGGGTCATTCAGAACAACTCGTGGACTTGGGATGGAGACCGAACAAGTGCGCACATAGAAACACACCCCTCGCCGACAGCATACAGCAGTACGTTCGCAAGCAGTGTATGCGAGCAAGATAGTTCATGTAAAATAGATGAATGGCCTACAGTTTTCTCTGTGTGGTTACATATCTGCCGACAAATCAGCACGAATACAATTTGCGTTAAAAACGAATACAATTTGCCTTTTGTTGCGTATTTATTTCAATGAATTGACTGCATCGCATATATCCTCTGGGGCGTTTAAGCTATGATGAGTGTCATGATCAGATTTAATTAAACAACAGACAGAGACTGTTCAACTCTGTCATGAAGCTATTCAATTATTGTGACAAACTCCTGTTGTGAAACAATGAGTCCAAACAAAAGTATTATATTCTCATCTGCAAAGGGAGGTGTTCCCTACTGGCATTTGCCTGTACTTGGGCTGACAAGTTGTCTCTGTACACTTCAGAATTCATCCTGCTGCTGCCATCAGCAGTTGCATCATCTATGAAGTCAGCCAGTTCCAATGGAAGCCATACATGATCAAGCCATAACACCCCCCCCCCCCCCCACCATATTCCACAGAGGCGGTACAGTATGCTGTGGATATTGGGCAGTTCCTTTTATTCTCCACACTTCACGCTTGCCATCACTCTGGTACATCTTCATCTTTGTCTCATCTGTCTACAATACCTTTTTCCAGAACTCTGCAGGCTCTTTTAGTTCTTTTTAGTGAACCGTAACCTGGCCATCCTGTTTTTGTGGCTAACTCATGGTTTGCACTTGGCAGTGTAGCCTCTGTAGTTCTTCTGTGGATGGTACTGTAGTCTCTGACACATTCACGCCTACCTCCTGGAGAGTGTTCCTGATCTGTGGGAGAGTTGTTTTGGGGGTTTTCTTAATCATGGTGAGCATTCTTAGGCCATCCACTGTAGAAGTCTTCCTTGGCTTCCCAGGCTTTTTGTGATATCTGAGCTCACTAGTGCTTTTTTTTTTTTTTCCTTTTAATGATTTTCCAAACTATTGATTTTGGTGGTTTTGGCTATGCTTCTGATTGAATTGTTCAGATATTTCAGCCTCATCATGGCTACCCTGAACCTGTCTCTTTGGTCCTCACATAGACAGACACCAATAGCAGACTCCAAAGGCAAATGAAAGCCTAGAATCAATACAATACATTGAGAGCTCTCTTATGACAGCACAAATGATGCGACAGAACACAGGGGAACTATGCATAAAAAATGTTTCTGAATGGCCACATCTAAAGTTCCCATACTGGGTATACTGGGTAGTTCACAGATCGTACCAGTTTGTCTTTCAGATTACTGGCTCTCCTCAACACAACCCTTGGTGGGCTTTGGCTGATTCTGGATCGTAGTAAGGGATCACTGGTGAGGATTGGCCAATGTTTGGAGATGGTCCTTTTGATTGGATTAGACAGGTAATTATACTCTGTGGAGAAGAAGATTTTATTTACCAGGGATTCCGTTTTTGAGTTCTTGGTAAGGGCCATGTCTCTATTTGTGGTGTGTGCACAGTGCAGCAAATGGTCATCATCATCCCTATTCTTGGATTTCTCAAGCTTTAGATTTACTTTCAAACTCGGTTGAAGAACTGGAATTGTGTTTTACCTGTAAAAATTCCCCAATCAGGATCAGTATGTTGCGTTCAGTAGATTCTGACTGGACTTTACACTTGAACTTCAGATTTTCATTGGTTTGGTTGAGGTAAGTGACAAACTGGTCCAGTTGTGTTTGGTTCCCATGGAAGAGGGGGAACACGTCATCTATGTACCTGCGATATAAAGAAATATGGTCACAGAATGCATTGGTATCAATGTAGACAAACACCATGTATAGGTTTGCATAGTTAGGGGCAAATGCTGCCCCCATTGCAGTTCCCTTTGTTTGGATAAAGAACTCTTCCTCGAACATGAAGTAGTTGCAATTTAGGCAGAGGTCAAGTAGGTTGAGGATGAAATTCGTAGGGGGTGATTGGTCAGGCCTTGACTTCATGAAAGATGACACAACCTCTATGCTGCCCCCATGTGGTATATTTGTGAAAAGACTGGTGACATCTAGAGAGGCAGAATACAGTATACTCATAGATAGGTAGGTACTTTATTGATCCCTGAGGGAAAATTAAGGCATTACAGCAGCTCACATCACAACCAACAACAACAAAATAAAGTGACAATAGAAAAAAAAATAGAAAAAAAAATCTGAAACATGACATACAGTAAGAACAGTCCCGTATGATTTAACATCCCCCAGCCTGACTGATCACCCTGATCGAGCCAGCCGGAGGAGGAGTTCTACAGTCTTATTGCAGCAGGCAGAAAAGATCTCCGATAGCGCTCCTTAGTGCAACATGGTTGTAGTAGTCTGTTGCTAAAGGAGCTTCTCTGCTCTGCCACAATGACATGTAGGTGATGGGAGAGATTGTCCATGATGGCGAGGAGTTTGGTCCTCATCCTCCTATTGGCCACCTCCTCCACAGTGTCCAGGGTGACACCAACGGCAGGGCTCCAGTGCTGCCCACCACCCAATCTGACACACATCCCTGCAGCCGTACAAATTGTGGCCTGTTGATCAGGTAGTTTGTAATCCAGGAAACAAGATCTCATCAAATACATCAAGGTTTTTGGTACAGTTCAAAATGTCTCTTGTGCCAGCTAGATATGAAGGTCGAGTACGTACCAGGTGTTTCAGGCAATAATCTACGTATTAGGCCATCGGTTCACTCAAGGATCCATTTGAAGAGATGATGGGGCAAACCAATGGAGAGGTGGAGTCCTGGTGAATCTTAGGGAGACATATCATTGGCTTAGTACCCTGACTGCAGGTGTTTTTTTGCATTCCATTGGTGCTAACAAGCTAACCCCTGCCTCTGTGGGTGGCTTGTTAGCGCCAATGGATTTTGAGAATCCACCTATCTGACTCACCGGACAAGCTGTAAGTGGCTAAATCAAGTGTTCGACATAAGACACAGAGAGGGTTTCAACGTTAGCCAGTATGAAGTCGCATTGAATTTCTAGGCTATTACATCCATTGCAGCCAAATATTAAGAGAACTTATTTAACTTATGCACTAGCCAAACATAAATGTAGTTGAATTCATATGAACTATTACAAACCTTTTTCTGTCAGTACTATGCATTAATCACCTACACTGACATGGGAAAATTGCCTTTCAATGTAGGACTTCCAAAGGTAGTAACAACGTGTTTGTCAGACCAATTGCTTCCATGGAGAATCAGGAACTGCATGCCTTTAGCTACCAAACTATTCTCGTAACCTCCACAGATTATCTTCATAGCATAGTGTAACACAGGCTACATAATGTTGCAAACGTACCTGCTTGTAACCCTAACAGACAGAAAGAACAACAGAATCATTACATTATGACACCTGCACCCCATCAGTGAATGCCCTGTGTGGGTCAAGTCAGGAGGCTAACGTCACACTACTGTTACAGCTAGAACTAGTGAGCCCAATTAGAATCAGCTTGATTCAGGTGTGTGATTTGGCATCAGTAGTGCTACATGGCACCAACCTTTATGCCACCATAATGCTATGTTAACAGAGGGTAGGCTAGTCATTAGGTTTCGTGGGCACAAACTTAACCACAACCTCACCACAGCCTAACTTCAAAGTTGCGATTTCGTACTATGTTTGCTGGGATGTTAGTCAACAATACTTTCTCTATTTAGACCTTTCAGTAATATGAAAGCCCCATTTGCATTTTTCACTTTTACTATACTTCCAATAAATTTCCCTCAGGTCACTAATCTATGAAATGTCCTTCTCTTGTCACAGAACCGGTTGCCTATCATGGTGAGGATCTGGACCCACAGACAGAGGAGGTCCTCTGTCAAAGGCTCAGGGGGCGGCTGAGAATGTCCCCTAGAAAAATTCCCAGGACACGCTCTGAGAACCTGAGAGAAGAAGGGAGGGGATTTTCTCCTGTGTCTGGGTCTTCTACTGAGAGCGAAGGTGAGGCCCTCTCATTGAAGAAGAAACAAAAAAGCAGCACCAAAAGCACTAAAGCTCACTCAACAGACCATGATTGTTCTTACTCCAAGCCCAAAGACCAGGAAGAAGAGACCACAAAAAGAAAAAGGAGGGACAACAACTCCAATAAGAAAAGAACCAAGACTCATGCTAAGAAGGATGACAACATGTCAGACAAAAAAACTGCAGTGACTTTCCACACTAAAAGAAAGATGCACAATAGAAACTTCAATGTATGTGAAGAAGAGACTGAAGATTATTCCCAGCCTGAGGTAGAGGTACAAGTAGAGACTGAGGAGGCCTCTGCTTTAAATAGGAGGAAACCACGCAACCCCAAAAAGAAAATGACCAAGGCTCGCCTCGAGGTGGACAAAGAAAGTGACCATTCTGGATCGGAAGTACAGGATGAAGACACTCCTCATAGAAAAAGACCAAGCAAGTCTAAGAAGAAAAGAACCGAGGCTCTTTCTGAGGACAAAGCTGAAAGTGACCACTTGGTGTTGGAAGAACAGGATGAAGAGGCTTCCAATAGGAACAGACAGTGGGAAAACACCATTGCCAAAAATAAGAAATCCAAGAGTCACACCAAGGCGGTCAGAGGGGCAGAGAGTCATGGTGAGTCAGACAAGCTGAGTGATCTGAGGGGGGGGAAGAAATGCACCAGATCCAAGACTTTGTTTAAGAACTTAGGTGAAGAGGAGAGTGAACAAGACTCCAAGATTTGTCTTGAGGACTTAAGTGAAAAGGAAGTGAGCCATTCTGAGGAAGAGACAGAAACATTTCCAGAAAAGAGAAGGAAAAGAGGAAGACCCAAGAGTAAGAAGACGGTTGAGTCAGATCACAACACTGACTTGAAAAATGTCACAGTGAAAAAGAAAAAGAAAGGCAAAAATCAAGGTGCCAACGGTTTGAAAACACCAAGGACAAAATTCAGACCACCCAGAGAGAAAAAGATAAGGATAAAAGTGAATTATACATGTCATTTCTGTGAGAAGGTTTTGAGGTGTAAGTCTGCATTAGACAGGCACCTTCAGTCTCACACTGGGGAGAGGCCTTTCCACTGTGATGAGTGCGGGAAGGACTTCGGAAGCAGAACCAACCTGAAGATTCATCAGCAGATCCACACTGGGAATAAGGACTTTATTTGCAACGAGTGTGGGAAACAGTTCACCCATCTGACATACCTTAAGCGGCACATGTACGCGCACACGTCTGAAGAAAAGAGGCCACACAAGTGTAAGACGTGTGGGAAGCAATTCATCCAGAAGAGTCACTTGGACCGGCACATGTTTATTCACACTGGAGAGAAACCATTCAGCTGTGAGCACTGTGCCATGGCCTTCAATCGACCGGAGTACCTGCGGATGCATTTGAAGATGCACATGACAGAGAGTGAGCAGCCGGTGCTGGAAAATCCAGAGAAAAACAAGTGCTCAGAGTGTAACAAAAGCTTTGTTTGCCCAAAATACCTCAAGACTCACTACCGTATCCACACTGGTGAGAAGCCTTTTAAGTGTCAGGACTGCCCCCTGCGCTTCGCTATGAGCAGCACACTCTACTCCCACCGACGCATGCACACTGGTGAGAAACCGCACGTATGTAAATGTTGTGGCCAAAACTTCACTCGTCGGAAGTACTTGAAGGACCACATGATAAAAAAGCACGGGTTTTTTGTGGAAATGCATGAACAACACAAAGATGAACCATGCAAAGATGAAAAGGGAGAGGAGAGTTTGTAGGTGGTGTTGTGTAAACTCATGTAGAGCTGGGCGATAAGGACAAAAACACATATCACGATACTTTGACCCATTTACCTCTAACGATAACTGCAACAATAAGTCTTTGGAACACAACTGTATTGCCAGTTGGTTTAAGGCCAAAGTAAGCCCAAACAGTGGCCCAGGGCTTGACATTAAACTTGATATTATCTGTGCAATACTTCTACAATGCCCTCTGTAAGTATTGGAAAGAGGAAGCATTTTGTCTTCTTTTAGCTCTATACTCCAACAGTTTGGATTTGAAATCAACCAATTACTATAAGGTTAAAGTAGAGATTCTCCCCCCTATTTCAGACACAAACATATACCAATGTGTCAGTCGTTTTACAGTTAAAGATGGCCATCCTGCTGACAGACAGATGAAAATGTAGTAGCTCTTGTCTTGTGGCCAGCTGTAGGCCTCAATTTCCATAAAGGTGGGTTATCTCTGGCAAAGGTGTCAATTTGTTGCTCTGCATTATCTTGAATCAATAAATGTTATATTACTAATCATAAGTTGCTTGCTGACTGGATGTGTTTATATTGGCCTTTTTACTGGTAATGTGAATACAAGTCATACATACAGTACATCTTCAGACTTTATACACTTCAGTGCTTGACACCATCTCCATTTCAAATGACTTCTTGCTATTAGTAATAGTATAATGCAATGATGAGGTCAAAAATAAATTACATTTACATACATTACTTTTTTCAGTATTCAGTATTTTGGTGATAACTCATTGGTCAGTGGCACTAGAGTTATGCATACTGTAGGTAAACAAATCTAATGCTATAGTCCCTTTGTGTAAATATAACAGTTGTAGCTGCATGTGTGAAATAATCCCTTTACAATAAATACAGTTCCAATACAAATAGTTCCAATACAAAAGAAAAGTTTGAATAAGGTAAGGCCAGTAGATGGCAGACGTACTGTCTAACCATAGGGCAAGTGTTAGACATTGTGGAGATTTGACAACCAGGGTGGAAGACATGTACAGTAGTATACAGTGTTATCTTGAAACAACACAACCTGAAAAGCCGGACAGTTGTGCTAAACAGGATGTGTGTTATGATTATTATCTGATTGTTGATTGGGTGGTGGGGGCACAGAGGCTTCAGTTAATGCCCAGCTTCTCACAAACCCCATCTTGATCTATAATGTGCATGTATAAAAGAATAACACATATGTCCACAACAATGTCATTGCTTACTCACACTCATCTGCTGTCTGCTGTTCAGGGAAAGGCAAGATCTATTCCTATAAAAGAAGCCCACCTTAAATGTTAGCTTTTTAACAAGCTACTCTGTATGTCAAACCAAATGCCCAGGTATTTATAAACGGGGACACGCTCAATGGGGGCACCACCTAAAGTACATATGCATAAATCAGACACATTTCTCTGTGATTTGGTAAATAACATATCATATGTTTATATTACTTGGTTATGGCCGACCGTATCGAACACATCATGGGCAATTATGCCTACACTATTTAGTGTGGTATACTGACGCACTCTCATTCTGGCAGGATTAATTTGCTTGACGCTGTACCATATCATCAAAATGTGTGGATAGCGGTGTACATTAGTGGCAATTGTACAATGTACTTCGTCCGTCGGATCAGTATACGAAAGTGGATATCAAGTAAATACCAAGTAAAATCAATGTAGTTGGGCTACCATGGCATGATGGAATCCCACCAAGAACTCTACGTAATTTGCAACTTTCATGTTTGCTTAGGCGGACTGACAGACGCTTCTGTAAAAGCTGGTGGTATAACTATTGATCGTAACAGACGATCTTCTTCTGATTACGATACAATACATGTCAGGAAACAACGGATGAATTGCCTATACTAAGGAATTCAGCTCACAGCTGAACCAAGGCTTGTAGTAATGGAAAGACTGTTTTGATTCTGCTGCCACCTGTCGGTGACGGAAGTGAATACATATAGTGACATCATTCCGACTGAATTGATTTGGACATGTTTACAAATGATTGGCGCATTAATTTCATTTCAGATTAATGTGCGTAAAAGACGTGTAAAGTACGTCAGTGGTGTAGGATGCACATGTTAGTGTCCACCTCTGTAACTTGCAGTAGCTCTGTTTAACGAGAGATAGCGATTATTGCAGCCTGCTACACAGGTCACAAGTTATTATGGGGCGTCTCAGTGATTTGGAGTGTGTGCAAAACATGATGTAACACACATTTCCGATGTCGAGGAACGACAGATTAGTGCTCTTGTTCATGGTATGCCACGTGAAGGTTTTGAGTTCACGTCCTTCCTCGGACGGAATCAAAATGTTATTTTTTGGCATAACATGCACTTAACTCGTCCAAATGGAACTATTGTTTGTAATTGCGAAACTCGTACACACACAAATTATCTTACACTTCAAGTGCAGTTCTTTATTAGGTATTTCAACATCCACTGTGTTACATCTCCAGCTGTGTGCAATCGTGTCGAATCAGTACTCACACTGTGATTTAGCCACATCCAAAATTACTGCAATGAAGCCAGCAGCTGATGAAATTAGCTCTACACCACACAATCAATGACAAATAGATAGATAGCAAAAAGTAGTGAGGCAACTAGCTAGCTTAAATGCAGTAACAAGCATGTTCTGGCAATTAGAAATCCCAAAAAGTTTTTTTTTATTTTTTTTTATCCGACAACACGTATGCTAATTTACGATCCATAAAGCTAGTTTGATACAAACGTGTATTAGCTCAATTACACCCGAAAACATCTGCTAAATACACTTACAGTCGTAGTAGCACAGTTGTGAATGTCCGATTATTGCACAACATCAATACCCGGAAGGGGAGCTACCCGAGTAGATTTTCACGGTCGAGTCGGAATTTCGCCCACACCGACTGGTTGACAGCTACTGAACAAGGAAGTGGCAGTGGGGATTACCTGCTTGGGGCGATGATAAACAGATGCGCAACAACGTCGACTACGATAACATAGGTAAAGTGTAATGTCTTATACTTAAATTAGCTAGTTAAACGATTTTTTTCCTCACAAACCCGCAAGATCATGCCGTGTTGATTAATGTTACATTTGCAATTAAGTCATTGGCTATAGTAACAGAAAGTAGCTAGCTAAGTGCTAACGTTAGCTAAGTGCTAACTTATATTGATATTCTCTGTACTTAGCCGACTGTACATAGACGCAATCAACACTTAAATTAAGTTCATCTTGTAATTTAGAACATATTTTGTGTTTTAAATCATTGGGTTTTTGTACATTGAGTTCCATATCCGATTGCATAACGACCTAATATTTGCTTTGCCAATGTATGGACCCTGTTCCAGTTTGCTATCTGATAACGGTTTATGTTTCTGCTTTTTCCATAACATGTCTATTTTGGTCCTGGATAACAGCGGCTCCCCCCCTGTCACCTCCACCCCCATGCAATTGAAAAGGGCTGAGTAGAGGAGCATGTAATTCAAACTACCAGAGATTGGGATTTTGGAAGATGGACACATTATCTTCTTGTGTTCAATCAACACACTATTACGTGTGATTTCCTAATTGTATCTAAAAGGCACATATATTGCAAATGACACTGTAGTTCACCATACACCTCCATGGAAGCTCCAATCACACCTCCAGTGCAGCCCAACTCCTTCCTGCCTACACCTCTTCCTCTGTATCCAGCAGTGGCCCCCTCAGTGGAGCTTGGATTCACCGTCCTCTACACTGTTCTGTATGGCAGTCTCTTTTTAGTGGTGTATGTCCAGCTCTGGCTCCTTCTACTCTACCGACACAAGCGCTGGAGCTACCAGAGTGTTTTCCTGTTCTTATGCCTCCTTTGGGCTGCGCTTCGCACCACACTCTTTTCCTTTTATTTCTTCAATGCCGTTGAGGCAAATCGCCTGCCTACCCCTATATCCTGGCTCCTCTATTGCTTCCCAGTGTGCTTGCAGTTCTTCACTCTCAGTCTCATCAATCTCTATTTCACTCAGGTAAGATACATTTATTATCTATTTTCAATAGTAGCTACGTAGTTCTGGATATTCTCTTCTTGTTGTTTTATTTCAACAATTACATTTGTTCCTGTTTCTAGGTGTTACTCAAAGTGAGAGAGAAGTACAGCTCTGAACCAGGCAAAGCACTGTGAGTTTCACTTCCCCCAGACTCTTGGATGTGATACTTGGATATGTGTTGTGGTTTGTGTCACTGAGAAATGCTTGGGAGACATCATTTCTGGTCGTTGAATTTCAACAGTTTGAACTGACTGAAGTCTATTTTGCTTAGGTGTTTTGCTCGATGTGTCTACGCCACATTGAGTGGAGTATTCCTTTGTGTCAATGCGGTGTGCGCAGCCCTTGGGGAGAGAGGGGGAAGTGGAGGAGCAGGGGACAGAACCTGGAGTCTGGTTCTGATCCGAGTGCTGGTCAATGATCTGCTCTTCATCTTGGAGGCTGTGTGCCTCGCTGCCTTGCTGCTGCTTCTAACCCGCGGCTCACCTTCCACCAGCCCATACCTGCACAGTAGGGTACGTCCACTGTAGTCCAGCCAGAACTCTTCGAAAGGAAATGTCACAAGTTCTCTCAAACTCGTGTTGGATTTTTACTTTTACTTTCAAGTTCCATAAGCAGTGGTTCAATAGGGTTATACATATCTATGTATACAATTACTGCATGTAACAGTAAACCCAAGGGCAATTTCTGTAATGAACTGACTTAAGAATAGAGTTCAGTAAAAGGTTCTTGTGTAATAAGAGGTATTTCTCTTCCCCCAGGGTACAACAGTGTGCCAGACTGCAATGCTGGGAGCTGGCGTAATTCTGCTCTTTTCGAGCAGGGCATGCTACAACCTGGCGGTGCTTATATTGTACAAGAATCACAAGATGGAGTCCTTTGACTTTGACTGGTACAACATCTCTGATCAGGTAAAAAGAAGAAAAAAAAAATCTTGATTCATAGATTGTGTTATGAACAGAAAGGTCATTTAATGTACAGAAAGATAGGCTGCCTATAGGCAGGATATTAGTGGGTCAATGGGCAATCAATAATGCACAGTGCCTGTCACCCTTTAGGCTGACCTTCTTCGTGAACTTGGAGACAGGGGCTACTTGGCGTTCGGGGCGATTCTCTTTATATGGGAGCTGTTACCCACCAGCCTGCTCATTCTTATCTTCAGAGTTCGCCGGCCTCCTCAAGAAACGGTAAGTCTTCTTTGCTCAAGACATAGTTGATAGCTGTTTATTTCACCCCCTCCCCCCCCTTCACTGGATGCTAGCACCGTTCTGAAGTGTTCTTGTCTCACCCAGGGTTGTAGTCGGCCCGTCAACAGCAGAGTACCCCGCCCGTACTTTTTTGATGATCCCCAGGGAGTGGACACTGACTCAGGAGTTCCTTGGGCCCATAATACACATCCACACAATAGGTAGAGTTCAAACACCTCTCATTTTATTCCTGTTGTTGTTGGTATGTGTACCACAAATTGATTATGTACACGTTTGTCTCACGCAGCTGGTATGGATCGAAGGAGACACAACCGCTCCTCTTTTCCAGTAATCCTCCGGACCAGAACACCCAGCACCACTCACTTTACTCCACCCCCCAGAACTGATCCTCTCCAATGAAATGTTGGATGTGCTCTCAGGCTCTTACATAGCTACTTTCTATACCTCATTCCATTGGATTGATGCGTTTTTGCACTAGACTCTCTGTAAGTCAACACTTGAGGGTTATGCACCTTCATGTTTTAAACTGACCTGTTGAAACAAGTCCTACAAAACAGCTTCTGCTTTTAATTCCATACACCAGCGTTGTCATGTGACCAATATGTATTTCAACTGTGTATTCCACGATATAATTTCTTATTGAAACTTTATCCATTGGGACCAAGTGTAATTATTTTAGTATGGCTAAATGGGGTTGTGAAACATTGTCTGCTTTGCTAGGTCAGCAAGCAATGCAGGCAACTGTACATTTGTCTGTCATTTTCTAATGATTGTATACTGATGTTATTTAACTTATTTTCTGATTTTAACTGTTTTTCAAGCAATGTTTGGTTTGGACAAAATACCACTTCTTACCTGCATCCATTTTTATAAGGGGATTTTCTAGGGCTTCCTAATAGCTAACAGAAAATACTAACATGTGTCCTTACAGATGATTGTGAATCGTATTGCTCGTAATTAAAAGTTTAAACATCACACCAATATAAATGCGAAAATCAAGTTGTTTGTTTCTTTTGTTATAAAACACTCTGAATACTGTAATGTGAATCACGACACATTGCACTGTGCATAATGACTACAATGGACAAAAAATGTACTAGTAAGACAAGTTTCTAGGTGTGAAATTAATCTGTCACTCCTAGGCTATTATATTGATAATATGTCCAAGACTAGTACACCACTTTATATCTTAGAGAGAGAAATCAGTATGTCCTGTGGTAAGAGCATGGAATGTGTCCAATTTTTTTCTCACTATCCACGACATTTGCAAATATGCACAATGGAGTGATCATTCAGAGATGAATATTCAACTATTAACCATTGCATGGCAAACAAATCCATGTAATACACACTGATACTGTGAAATTCCATTTGAATGGTTTATTCTGCAGTATGTACAGATCATTCTATTAAAACTCTTTATACAGTATGTACAGGTTAAATCAACCCACTTTTAAGTTATTATACTCCCTCGAAGAAAAATCTAGACGCCCCAGAAATCACAGAGAAAACAAAGAATTACAAAAAGAAAAAGACCCATTCTAAGTCCATCACTCCGGACACTACGGCTGCAATTTGATGTCCCTTCATTTAATTCAATGGGTCAGACCTCACTCTGTAACATGGTCTGAAGAAGCAGGAGAATAGGGGTGATCAATTTTACAGTGGTGAAAACTTAAAGCGCCAGTGACCTGAGGTTGAAAACACACTGTCCGCCTGTCACTGACCAAGAATTCAGGCCTGTACGTGAATTATCATTCCTTGGTTATTTGTGAGGCAAACAAAGAGCTGCTTGTGGATCATATAGATATCAGTCTGTAGAAAAAGAATAATCTTGCTATGTGTTCCAACGAAGTCTGGAACAGTGGGAGAGCACTACAGTTCTTCTCCTCTTGGCCATCCGAGTGATCAGCACAGACACAGAGCCGGGAGAGAGAGGGGAACCAGAGGAAAAAAAAAAATGACTAAAATAATGAATTGATAAGTCATTTCCAGAATCCATCAGTCAGGATCAATCGTTGTGTATCAGTGGTCAGGTGGTGGTGGTGTAGTCTCGAGCTTCCGAAGGCGGCGACGCCTCAGCTCTGCAGTGTTGGGCTCCCCGTCGTCTCCATCGCCCTCTTCATCCCTCTTCTCTTCACTTTCGACAAAGGTGGTTGAGTCCGCTGGCTCGGAGAAGCCTGTTGCACCATTCACGGGTTCAGGTTCAGCTGGGGGAAAGTGAGAGCGGACCAAACAAACGGGAGAGAAATGACCATCAATTAAGTGTGCTGCTTCTAATTGGATCTCATCTAAGATGACTTCTCAGCATATAAAAGGACTTACCCCTTTCAGAGTCATTCTCCTGGTTTTCTTGGTTTTCAGCGGTGGCAGTTGGAGGAGTGGACTCTGTCCTGGTTGACCCGCTGGCTTCTCCACTGCTGGCTTCTCCACTGCTGACTCCTCCACTGCTGACTCCTGACCGAGGAGGGCTGGGGAGATGATAGGACAACACCATTACAACCATGACATACAGCTCAACGGAACAAGACAATATGTGTCCTTTACCAAACTCCCAATTCCAAAGTAAAATGCGTTAAGGACACTTTGAATCGTATCCTTAGAATGCACTCTTGATCAAGTTGATAAATTGATACCATAAAGTAGGGAACTATACAGAAATATCAAAAAGTACAGAAAT
This sequence comes from Argentina silus, assembly GCF_951799395.1. Lineage (NCBI taxonomy): Eukaryota > Metazoa > Chordata > Actinopteri > Argentiniformes > Argentinidae > Argentina > Argentina silus. The sequence continues at coordinate 12,478,239 of NC_139669.1, forward strand.
ATCAAAAGGAGAGGATAGGGGCATAAAGGAAAAAAAAAAAGACATGTTAAACTTGTTTAACTGATGGAGAGCACAGACTTGTTACACCTGTTTAACTGTACTGTAACCCATAGTGTACGGTTGTCTTGCTCCATTGTATACTGTACTGTATCCATGGCTGTACATTACTTTTTCCATAATATAAAAACAAACATATGAAAGGACATCCGTACGTGAGAGTCGCGACAGTAGTGAGGTAGTGGTGGATGTTGAGCATGGCAGCGTCCAGGAGTGTGTGGATATTATGGAGGCACTGCAGCCTGGCCTCCAGGCCCCGACGCCCCTCCTGCTCCAGCTCCCTCAGCTCAGCCTCCGACATGGTGGAGAGGGCCGGGGGAGGGGGAGGCATCGACGACACTGGGACACCACCCACAGACAGACAGACAGACATGAGCTTCTTCAAGATAACAGTCAAAATACAGACTTTAGAAACAATCTCAGAGCTAATGAAGTTCACAGAAAGGACAAAAGTTTGAAAAGGTGGTGCAGTTTCAACTGCATTATAGTGGGAAGGCGCCTTCATTATTGTGCAAGAATGACTAACGTTGCTTACCAAATGGTGGAGGTGGTGGCATAGGCAACCACGGCGCTGAGGCGAAAGGTGGTGGAGGAAAGGAGGGGAAGGGGAATCCTGGCATAACACCTCCTGGGACAGGAGCAGCGCCATCTGTACCGGCTGCGGTTGAGCGACTGCCTAATTTACACAAGGAAAAATAATATAGTAAAAAAAAAAAGACAGACAGACGACTTAATGAGTGCATTACAGTTTGCTAGAATCAGATGTGGCCATGTTGTCTGGCGACCCATCCGGAAAGCGAATCAAGAGAATAACAATAGTGGGTGGGACGATGGAAGGACGGAGGCGAGCGTGTGTACCCTTCAATTCTGAGAGGATCATGACAATTGTGACATGACATTCATCCACGTCAGTGCTAGTACAAGAGAGGAGGAATGTCTCACCAGATCCCTGAGTTTGGCCTGCCTCTGTGTTGGCCTGTGGAGCGTCAGCAGCTCCCTGGGGGCCAGGAGCTCCAGCAGGGGGTGCTGCCCCAGGGAAGGGGCCCCAGAAAGGGAACAGCCCTGGTGGGAAGTGGGGCATCATTCCTGGAGCCACTGTAGAAGAGACAAAAGAGAGATGCTTAATATTTGTTTGTGGTCATATACTGACTTCCCAAAAACACTACTAGGTCCCATGTCATATTTAAATATTTCACCTCCATTATATGTGAGTGAGTCGTACAGTCAGCCAATAACTTTGCATGAGTAGACAATACCTGCATCATTTAGAGCCTGCTCTAAATTGTCATACTTATAAACCTGTCACACTATAACTGAGGGAAATATCTGGGCCTGTATTCACAAAGGGTCTCAGAGTAGGAGTGCTGATCAGGTCCCCACCTGTCAATAAAACTTTTTTCATTATGATCTAAAAAAACAAAACGGATCCTAGATCAGCACTCCTTCTCAGACGCTCTGTGAATACAGGCCCTGGTCTCTAAGCAGAGACAGAGTTAACTGAGGGCTGCTCACCATTCCCAGGTGGGGGGATTGGGACGTTGGCAGGTGCTGCTGCTGGGGCAGGGGCCTGGGCAGGAGCCGGGGCAGGTGTCTGGTTGGGGTTTGAAGCCCGGAGCACGTCCATACGACAGGTAGGACAGGTCTGCTGTCTCTGGAACCAGGAGCGCAGGCAACTGACACACACAGTTATAGAGGTGTTAATTGCAATGTAAACATGACAGGTTAAAACAAACCATTACTACAAAAAGGTAGTCAAACTAAGGAAATATAATAAAAATGGTTATACCTACAGTGGAATGAAACTGTCATGTCTGAATACATACATACTTTCTGAGTAGATGTCATGTATTCATTTACTTACTGGCTATGCTTAGACAACAGACATACCTTGAGTGGAAAATGTGGTTGCAGGGAAGTTTCTTAGCTCCAGTAACCATCTCCTCACGACAAATAATACACACATTGTCTGAGGCCAGCAGATCCTCAGGAGTAGCATCTGGGTAACTACAGGGAAAAACAAAAATACAGGTTCACTGACAAAGCAGCTCCACCGAAGTCAAGTCAATGATGACCATTGTGGATATGGAATTACAACAATTAACAACAAATGAGTCTCTCACAGTGTATTCATGTTGCGAATGGCTCGCCGAGACATGATCGCATCTGTTACAGCTTTCTTGAATTGCCTATGAAAGGAGAGCAAAATACAGACTCAAAACACAAAAAGAGTTGAGCTAAATATCGGCTCTGCTCAAACAACATAACAGTAGAGTGGATGCAGGAAGTATGTAGTAGATCAGGTAATGTGACAATCTCCAGACAGCCTAGCAGGTTCAGAGAAGCCTCTGTGCTCACCTCATAGCAAGATACATGGGGCGGATGGCAAACAGGGGGAAGGTGTGCACCTTTATCATTATGGTCATGAAGGCCATGTACAGGAGCACTTTGATGAAACCTGGAAAAGGTATATTACAAAATATCAAAGTAAGTCAAATCAAAATACCCTAAATGAATGTTTATGTTTTCAAAGACTTGATATAATATTCCATTTCAGTACATGCATCATTCAGCAACATTTTATTTAACAAGACATAGACTAATGGCGATCATTAGTGAGCAAGCTATCATACCAGTGAAGAGCTCAGTATAGAGCATGTAGACTGCTTTGTTGTCCCAGGGGTTCTCACTCTGTAGGTCGATAGTGTGGAGGGCATACTTGATGAAGGTGGTGAGTACCATGGTCATTAGGATGGCATACTAAGAAGATACACAGGAGGGAGGGGAGGGGGTAACAACATAGATTTTACCCTTTAGTATTTGAGAAGAGTGTTGCTTTAATACCAACTTCTAAGATTCTTAATCAAGACGATGAATATCACTTCCCATAGGTAATACATTAAATAGGCCTAAACTTTTTGCACTTTGTATTACTGTACAGAACGTAATTTCCAATGACAAAAATGGGCCGATACAAAGTCATTAGCACTGGTTTACACACCTCAAACCCAAAGACCAGTTGGACCGAGGCTCCCCGTGTGATGATGCTGTGACAAGCATGGTTAACAAACAGGAAGTCCAGAACCCCCAGCAGGCCCATGAGAGCTGTATGTGTGAGGTAACAGTAGTTAAGAATAGGCCTTTCCACTATCGGTTTCTGTCAAATCTGGCGACTCTTAACTTCTTCTAAAATATATTTTATAGTAATATAAAAATGCATTACAATGAATGTTCTGTTGTTATGTTCCATATTCTGTGGTGCATCTGATGCCAGGTGCAGCCTGACATATTTGCATAAAGCTTGGTCGATAGAATCTGGACCAAAAATAGCAGTTTCACATATTACAGAAGTGGCTCACAAAAAAGGAGTCCCACAGTAAGGCTATTCATGGTTAAAAGTGAATCGCTCATACTCACACAACACCCTGAAGTGGAAGATCCAAGATATATTAGGACTCCTCTCCATCTAAGTGAAAGGGTGAGAAGGGCAAAAGATCAGGCACTTTCCTTTCTGGGTATCAGAAAACACCCCCCCCCCTCCCCCCACAAATGCTTCAATCCATCCATTGTCACTCACAAAGTCCACCCTATCCTCAGCCAGCCAATGGAAGCACTTGAGGAAAAGTAGTAAGGTGAAGAGGGCCACGAAACGGGGAGAAAAGTCATCCCTGAAAACTGTGAAGGCCAGGCACGTCTCTGTCACGGCATACCAGGACCGCTCTATCAGGTGCTGAGGGGACACGGAAGGAAAGAAAATATCGGAATATTTGAACGTTTCAGGATAACTATTATAATATAAGCAACTAATTCAAGGGCCAAATGCCAGACAACAGAACAAGAACAAAAATAACAATGAGATTAAGTCTGACACTTACCTCCATCTCTGCAGCTCTCAGCTGTCCAAAGAAGACTTTCCTCATGAATTTTCCCAACAGGAACACCAACACAAATGCCTGGATGTACAACACCTGAAACACAGAGAAGGCATTTAAAGTCGGCAAAAAAACATGAGCATCTGCTTCTTTTATTACATTTAGGAGATGCTGTATGGTGTGTGTGTGTGTTCTACCTACAATTTAATGCTCACACATTGCAGGTAGAGAAGAAAAATCAGACAGTCAAGGGGTGAAGCAGATAAATTGAACTCACCGCCATACTGGGGCTGCTCTTGGTGAGGTAGACCACAGTAGGATAGAACTGGTGTTTGATGAAGTAGGCATGTGCAATCACTGCACCAGTCAGAGCCAGACTGGTGGCTGTCACCAGGGCTGCTCGTACCATTGTGCACTCAGGTACAGCTGTGGGGTAGGACAAGATGTGCAACACATTCATACTGAGGGGTGAGCCAGACGTTTCTATATATCAGAAAAAAGTGAGCAGTTGTGACGAGAACAATCCTGTTGTCATTCCGGGATGACATAATTGCTGTCCTACAACTGACAAGTGACATTAGAGCAAAGATATACCAAAGCCTCTCTCTATATAGAAAATCTCTGGATAAACCATGTTTGAACTAAATTGAAAGTCAGTGACATCCAATGGGTCATGCTCTAGAATGATCTTGCCAGCTTAAGTCGCACTTGTTTCCTTAAAATCCAAATACAATTTCTAATTCAGCATCAAGCAACACGTCCCAGATGGTGGCTTGATTAGCCAGATGACATGCTACACTGCTTGTTAGCTAGCTAGCTAACGTTAGTTAGCTAACGACATGCATGTCCTGACCAGTTAGACAGTCTGGCTTAGATGGAAACAAAGCTAGGGGGAACTGTATCATTAGCAACTGTTCCACTCGAACGATACGATATTATTTGGCTATGTATGCACTGTGCAGACGGTGGTTATATCAAGCTAGCTGGCTAGCTATGCTGCTGGTACTGCAGTGCAACGCGAAACTAATATGGACTTACCGACTCGATGTCGCTTTCGCTAGTCCGGAATGCACTTGCTCGGCTTGTCGAACGCCTTGTAAGGAGTAAACGATGTTTACGAATATATCGGCGCCTTCCTCTACCGTATTACCTGCACTGACATTTTAATTGTTCAACCTTTTTAGCTGGATATGTTCTAACATCTATGCCCCAGCCCCAAGACACCTCTCTGATACGTGTTTATCTTTGGCTTGCTCCTCAGAGTGGCCACCTCACTTCCGGGGGCAATCCGAACCACTTTGAACCATCAGGAGGAAAATAAAGAGAGGAATAACAGTGACAATAATTATTGATTATATTCGTAAGAAATAATTCGCTTATATGCAACGTCACATTTTAACTATTTCTCTGACCATCAATCAGTACAGGGAATTCGTGCAGCGACCATCTACAATGGGTTATGGATCATGTTCCCCGTGGCATACCCCGACAGCGACGCGCAGTGCTCAATTCTGGATATGGTCTGTTGCAGAGTGGTTTATTAGAACACTCAAGAAGGCATGAATTGCTTCCACTCTCACAAAATGATTAGGTCGTGGCTGTAACTACATGGGGTCTTTCATGTAAAAAAATAATTCAAGTGTTGAATTTTATGTTTATTTTACGAAACCAAATGTAGTCTGGAACATGACCGCCTAGACCGCAGACTTGCGTTAAACTACGCGGACCAATGGTCAAGCAGAGATAATTATTCCACCAATCGAAGTCTGGCAAGTTGACTTCCTATATACGCAAACTCGCAAATGAAATAATTTCCCATGGAATGACTACAACATATTTATATATATAAAAAAAAAAGAATAAAAAAAGAAAAAAAGTATCAAGTTATTAAACGCTAAATGTCATGATACCAGAAAGAGCGAGAGAGGGCAAACATAGTTACAGTTAGTGAGGATAGTTACAGGAAATTACCCACTAGACCTTTGGCTCAGTCCAGAAGATGACATGCCAACTGACAAGTAAAATAGTAAAAAACAAAAAGACAGAAGAATAAGCGGTTGTTGTTATCCATACCTGTGTTTATTATATTATGCTAATTTCATACATCCTCTCATATCAGCATAATGCCATGGTACCCTACACCGAAACTTACCTTGCCTCCACAAGTTCCAAAAGAGACCTACGTTGTTAATGCAGTGAGTATAGAAACATTCATTCTTTCACTTGAGCATATCTGTACAAAGGAACACACATTGTTGACAATGATTTTCAATTATATTTCAAAATAAAAGTTGAATGACATTGAAGAAGTTATTTTTTTTTAGCTCATCACCTGATCAAAGCATTCAGTAATTGATCTCCCATATCAAAGTTTATCAGTTAGACATACTTTATTTAAAAGGCAGTAACTCAGTGTTTTGTTTCTAGCAGTAGAAACTATAAAAAGGAAACATTTGTTATGAGATCTGACTCTAATAGTAAACGTATAATGGCATCTACACCTTAGTTGTAAATAGCTGGCATTAGACAACATAGCAAAGAAAAAGGTTCTCAGTAAATTGCAAGTTGTTTGACTGATGTAAGGTGGAGTAGTGATACACAATTAATTTTGTTTCTTTCAAAAACTAAACATACAGGAAGATGTTAGACAGTCATTCACAAACATTTTGTATGCAAAATCTGAACATTTTTTAGGCACATGCTTTCCAGTCCTACTCTTATTAGATGCAGGTGTTGGTAGTGTTGAGCAGTAGTTTGTCCATTTTGTGCTGCTACTCTGATTTTGTTTCTCCGCAAGGTGTGCGCGTAGCCTCAGTTTCTTTCTCAACATAATTCTGCTGCTCTAGGGTTCAATATCCCTTCTGCAGGCAGTGTAAACAGTTCAGCCTTTAAGACCTCCTTTTCTCATTGAACATTGCAAATTTTAAAAAGTAACGTAAAAAAAAAAAGGTAAAAGAAAACCTCCCAACCCATCTGGGGGCCATCATTAGGACACTGAGGAAATGGGGTTAAGAGGAGAGCCCATTTGTGTCAACACCTTATCAAGCCACTGGAGAGGGCCATGCAGGTGCACTTCTATCCAGCAGGGGGTGCTGGTGACATCCTGTCTGTGATATTCAGCTCCCCAGCCCTGTGGAGGGAGAAAAATAATTAGCCCTGATGGAAATCTCAACATGTTTTATTTTATGTTGTGATTTCTATAGACATGTTATGAATGGTCAACAAAGCACTGGATTTTTCTCCTCCTACTACTGACAAATGATACGTTTTCAACCCAGCTCACAGCATACCTTTACAAAGCTCATCCGAATGGTGCACATTTTGGTGAGCTCATACACTGCTTCAAAGCCATGATTGACCGACTGGGCCAGCAGCTGAGCAAACTCCTGGTTGTTGAAGATCTTGAGACTGCAGCCGCTTGGGATTTTGCAGACAGTGGTGGGATGGAAGCCATGATGGTAGTTGCAATTGCGGCTCTGGACGAAGATGCTGGTGTCACTCAGACACTCAGCATACACCTCTCCTCCAACGTAGTACAGGTGCACCCCTGAAAGGAAAAGACAGCTCATAACACACACGATTGCCATGACAACTTTTTTTTCGGTGGACGATGAAACAAACAAGAACCCCAGTGATTTCCTCCCCCCCCCCGCCCCCCCCCCCCATCCCAAAATGAATTTTGCACCGTAATTGGTTAACAGAATCACCACCAAAGGGGTTGTTGTTATTTTTGGGAAAACTGTTTTCACAGAACAACATAAAGATTCACCACATTAAACTGCTTTAAGTGCATCAGTGCTCCAGGTCATTAGCCGAAGCCAAAGCACACTTTAACTGAGCACGTGTTCACTCCGTTGACACCTCTTATTTAGAACAACAGCACACTGTCTGACATCTCCTCTGATCTTCCTTTGAATTCGTCTTCATACGCACCTTTGCCGATGTGACGGCGAGTGTTCTCGATGGTCGAGTTGCGGTTGACGTTGGAGAGCAGGCCCAGGCAGAAGCGGTTCTTGTTGTTGGACGGGTCAGTGAAACCGTCGACTAGCACGCTGGTGGAGGAGGCGTGGTAGGCCTCGCCCACGCGATTGTTGAGCTCATAGTACACAATAGAGCACCAGTGGCTGGGCTCCTCGTATTCCACTGGTTGCACATCTAACAACGTAGAGAAGCAGGATTGAGGAAGAGCACTAAGGAAGGCACATCTCTACCAGGTCTTCACATGGAAACCAAAGAGACGCATAATCTTGAAATGCACAATAGCAACAAACACAAAATAGCAATGCCCATTCATTCAACAGTCTCTACATCTTAACTTCATTGTATATAACTAGTGAAAGAATTCAAGTGGAGGTTGTGGAGTTTTCAGATGGCATATTACTGCATGTGATATTCTCTTTGGGAAAGTGTACTAACTAGGGCGTATGCCAATTTTTTCAGACTACAAAGAGGGCTGAACAGTAGTGGTGCTGTCAGAGAGAAACTGGGGAAGGGGGGGGGGGAGATGTGTAAAGACTGTTCACCTCCTCGAGGCATGTTCACGGGCACCATGCTGCTCCCCGTCTCCATGGACTGAGAGCTGTCCTGCCCATTCAGCTCGTCAGGGGGCATGTAGGCCGGGGGTGGGGTGTCAGCTGGAAAGGAAACGCCACAAAGGAACAGTTAAGAGGAGGACACCAGCTGCTGCTGACAAATGGCTGTGCGCACACACACACACACACGATCTTCACCGGAAAAGCAGTGTCTAATTTCACACATCTTTCACATCTAAAAAAAATCTATTGCCGGTCCTAGCAGAGTTGCATTACAAAACCACTTTATGGAGAGAGAAAAAAGGAAACCATTCAGAGGGAGGCAATCTTTGTGTTTGTGACTAAAGATGACAGACAAGCAAGGTCTGAGTTGGAAGACCAAGGACAGAGTTAAAGTAACGTCATGGCAAATGATTCACACATTGTCAGTCTGAAATATCAGCAGATCATTGCCCAGTTCCCACCATTCGCCAAGAGAATCTATTTTCATGTCAAGAATTGTCTTTACATCGTCTTACTGCTTAGAAACATTTAGCCCACATTTAGCCCAACTGATCAACAATTCAGTCAACTCTGCTCTTGTTGCACGGCACCCAGATGAAACGTGGACATCTTGTTGACCAAATGTGATGGCGGTGCTGGACATCCAGACAATGATGAACAAGGCAATTCAGCACAATAAAAAAAAAAAAAAAAAAAAAACAGCTCCCGCCTTTCCCCACGCCATTAAACATTAGCTTACTTATGCCTGACTGCATGCAGCCTGTGGTCGCGTGTGCATCAGCAGATCTGGGATATACAGAATGGGGAGGCCAGCGGGCCGGTGCCCAGCAATGGGCACTCACTCACCAGCATGACATTCAACACATGGGAGTCATCAGTCACCCTGGCTTTGGTGCACTGCTTAGTTGGCATTTACATTGTTTCCCTGTCAGGACCCTGCTTTGTGTGGCCTATCATCATAACTTATCAGATTCTTATACTGTTGAAATCAAACCAAATAGTCTGCACACAGCTTTCAAAAGGCAGGTACGTCCTGGTCCTAACGCACATTGATGAACCCATACACCTTTGCAACCAAAATGGGGAATGGGGGGGAGGGGAGGATGGGGGACCTTACAGGTGAAAACCGATCATAGAACACTTCTCTTTATTGTAACTATCTAAAATGAGAATATGTTAATGAAACAATTCCCCCCCCCAGCTATACTGACAGGCACAAAGGGTGCTGGAGTGTACGTGAGTGGCTACCTGGAAGCTGGAAGGGGCTGGAGGGCCCGGAGCTGGCAGGAGAGTTTGGGTAGGTGCCGCTGCTGGCTGGTGAGGGCGGGTAGGGTGAGTTGGGCGAGATGGGGAAGGAGCTGCCCCCACTGTGCTGCTGGAAGGACTCTGGGAAGGTGGCATTGAGGGGCATGTGCGGCTCGTTGTGGGTCATGTTGCGGAACTGGACCAGGAGACTGTGCTGGGGGTTGAACTCACTGTGCCTCGGTACCAACACCGGTGGGAGTACTGGAAAGACATTGGCACCAGTTAAAACATAGTAGACATTACTACATAATACTAGGTAGTGCATACTAGGTAGTGAACATAGCACACATTGAATATATTATATATAGCCATGGTCATAGCCATAATTTCATCATTGCAAGGCACATGAGAGTGCTTATACCCTTGACTCTCATATGCCGATTAGAGTTTCAGGGCCCCAAGGCAATTTCATCAAAACAACATGAGGGTGGGGGGGGGGGGATCTAGCTTCCATGAGAGATTGGCTGTCTCCCCTGAGTGACATATGATATCTGCCCTCGATTGGTCAATACAGAGCTAGCAATCACATGTCAGTCACAGAGGAGGAGAGCACATGTCAAAAACGATCAGGCTGCCTCTCACATGGACATCAATGGGATCAGGATTTAAACTAGCTTGTGATGTATAACAACCCATTCATTCAGAATGTCTTAAAAGTTCATCAAATTACCAAATAATACATATTCATAGCACTTCTGTTTGTTTTGAATAGTAGGCTAAATGTTCTATTGAATTTGAAAGATATTTCACATTATATTTCAACTTAATAGGATGAGTCAATTCATGATAATGAACACATTGCTATTTTACACTTGGATACCTACCCGGGCTCTCTACTCTTTTGTAGTGATAGGGGTTGATGCAGACTTCCTTCTGCTTGGAGCCAAAGGGGTATTCACACACCTCCAGGGGCTTGAGCTCATGGTGAGACTGCAGGTCAGGCCAGCGCCACACCCGGCAGTAGATGACGTGGGGGAGTCCCTTACGATGGGACACCTGCAACCTGCCGTCCAGCGAGCGAGGGATAGTCACGCACTTGCTGGGCTGCCCGGGGCTGCTCAGGGCCTTCTCCAGGTCCTCCATGGCGCCCTTCTTCTTCTTCAGCTTCTTCACCAGGGCGTCCACCGCCTTCTCGGCCCACTTCTCCTCCTCGTCTCCCTGCTTCCATCCCAGCAGCCGCTTCACGGCTGGGCTGGTGAAGGAGAACAGGCTGGACATGGTGGTCATTGTGCTGAGATGCTCCAGGGGGGGAAGTTTGGGAGTCGAGTCCTCTTGGATCGCAGTCAACAGGGAGGGTGTGTTAGCCTGTGTCTGTGTGTGTGTGTGTAAGGGGGAGGTGGGGGTGAGGGAGTGGAGAAGCTTTAGCCTTGCACGGCCAAGGACAGGAAATGGAGGCAGGACGCAGCTGCTGGTGCTCAGGAAGGCCCTGCCGTGAGGTGGATGTAGCTGGGTCACAACCACTGAGGGAAATGTGGCGAGGCGCTAGTTTACGGAACGAGTTGAGATCAGGACTCCTGGACAAAGACGCCAGAGGATTTACAACTACAGTCAATAGGCAAAGATATAAATAGGAAAGAACCTATTATCTCCGCTCTTCTCTCACTCTCTGTGTGTCTCTCTCACCAGCACTGAGTCACTGGTTTAGTCCATGCCAAACTACAGATGGTGGCCAGGGCCAGGGCTAGGGGTAGCAGTATTGTGTGGAACCTGTTATAAAAATTAAAAAAAAAAAATATTTAAAAAAAAGAAAGAAAAAAAAAGAGACAGTGTGTTAGCAGTATTGTACAGTAACACTAAAACAAACATCATACAAGTGAAAAACAACAACAGTCCCCCACATAACCTGTTTAGCAAGCACTGTCGGCCAACATGCACGGCACACATCTGCAATGATTCTTCATCATCTGAAATCTACGGAATGTCAGAGACACTATAGCACAAGCATACACTTTGGCCTACATTATGACAGTTTTGACACGTAGGCCTAGGCTATGGTGTCTGCAAAGTTTAGCAGGCCTACAAATAAGCAGGTTATTACTAATTCACATCTGTAAGCAACAGTCCCATAAAGCCCCACCCTGGAAGATCCCTGGGTGGACAGACAGACAGACAGACAGACAGACAGACATGGTGCAGCAGCTGTTGAAAACCTTGTGAACCCAGCCACAGCAAAGAGGATGTCAGGCCACTGTGAGTTGCTTCCTTTCTCCCCATCCCTGCCCGTATATCCCTCCCTCGCTGCACAGCTGTTGAAGATCACTGACACCATTTTCCCGCTTCATTGTTACAGTACCAAAAAATAAAAGCACAGCCTATAAGTAAAACTTTAACACCTCAACACAGTAGAAATTATTCATTTTTGAGGTAATGCGAGGTTTGTGGCTGTGGGGAGGTGATATGGGCCGTGATCATGTGAAATATAAGAAATGTATTTTCACTGGCTTGGTCCATTCAGGTCTGGATATCTATAAGTTAATGAAATTTAGGCTGGGTAATAGAGTTAGACTGGCGTTTCAAGAGCTTTCTCATCTTTTCTCTGAAGAAGGACAAATATAGGTTTTTTCGATTCCTGAAATCTTGGAAATCCTGTTAGCTTAACCTGAAACAAAAAAAAGCATTAAGTGCTTTATGTGCTTTAGGCCTTTAGATCAGCCCCTACACAGTAAATTCAGAAATCCCAAAGCAAGATCGATAACTATAGTGGACCTACATCCCTTGCTCGAAACAGTTTGGTGATGATGCACTAATTGGTACATAACTGTGTTTCCTTAGGTTTCCCTATGAAGGAGAATAGTACAGTACCACATGGGGCTTTTTTTTTTAACATTTTAATCTGCAGATCTGCATCTGAATAATCAGTTCATTGAGCTGTCTGCATTGGGCCTTTATTGCCATGTGAACGGTGACAGCAATACACTAATCTTAAGAACAGGAAACGAGGTGCACAGCTCAGAGAGTCCAGCGCTGATAACAGCATCACTTCAGTCCAGCAGCACTACCCAAGCCCCAACACACCCAGGGATCTGGATCCCAAGGTTCTGACACCATTCATATTCGTTTGATCAAGGGAGCTCTGGACATATTGCTCACTTCAATGTTGTTTCAGTAATGGGTGTTTGGCTGAACATTAAAATGCTGGGATGTAGCCTAGCCACAGCTGACATTGAGCTGTATTGTCAATACAGAACGTGAAGCAGTTATATTTTGAATAGTTGAGCGATTGACCCCTTCTCCAGCAGTAAGAGCCCTTCCATCCTTGGCCTTAAAAGCCAGCCAATGCTTCACATTGTAGATTAATCTCTGGTTTTAGGTCGTTGTCAAGTAATATGGATGCTTTCACAGCATCTGGCAGGTTATATTCTTGACATTGGCATTATTCTGGGAAAGAGCACTGGGCTGTGAGAACAGTACATATAATGTTGAAACCTTTGATGGCATATGAATAGTGGAACAGAACAGACAATGGATGATGCAGGTGACTGAGCATGGGGTACATAGCAGTCTCTCCATCCCCCATCCCAGGGAAGCTCAAGGGATATTGCTTAATTGCCAAATGTCTCATTATTTCAGAGACCATACACCCCCTCTCCCTTGGGTTTTACATCATACTTTACTAATCAAAATGCTCTATTGTTGGAATATGGTGGCATCATCATCATGGATTTCCAGGCCAAACATTGATTATTTTCTCATTACCTGTTGACATTTACTTACGTTTGGCAAATATCTTTGTCACAATTGAGATACGTTTAACAACTTGGACATTTTATATTCCATTTGCGACCTTAATGAATAGCGAAGTAGCTTAGCTAGAGCAACAAGCTGAGTAGAAGCCAGTGACTTTCACTCAACAATCTGCAGTAACGTGTGTGACTACAGTGTGTTTGTCAAAGAGGACCGTAAATGCATTAAACAAAACTTTAAAGCAAGCAGCTCATACAGCTTTGTTAGTCATGCAATGCTAGCCAGCTAGCTAGCCAAGTCAGCTCAACACTTACTTGCCCACACACATTACACGCTAAATGCTAATTAGCTAGCTACTGTATCAAGCCGAACCAAATGGATGGCTGTTGATACTTTATTTGGTAGGTTATGCATCATCATCATCTCACTCTTATTAGCTACAGCATAACACATGTCTACAATGTGAACAGAAAGCACATCTTTAATAGCCAACTGTTGTGTTTTCTTTACTTTCTAGCGTCCTCCCTCCTCACCGCTCCACAGAGAAAACTTTTTCAATCATTTCTCTAGCTTGCAGCTAACCAGCTCGCGCTAGCTACACCCCACCCCCTCTGGAAACGAATCCAAGCCCAACTTACTGATTACATTTTAGTTATTTTGTGCCCATTGAAACATGCTTATCTACAGGATAACATATCATTTCATCGCATACCTTTGAAGAATTGAGGCAGGCTGGAAGCTTCCTTATTCCCTTACAGTATTTAAAGGACTCCGACATGAAGCTGTTTTTTCATTTTCTTTTTTCAATGCCTTTCCCCCACTCTCCCGATTCCCATGTCCTGGCGTCAATAAGACTGGAGGCGGAGCGCATATCCCTCCGCTAAATTGAGAATCTACTTCGTTGTACATCTATTTTACACTTTGTCACGAGTCTTCACTTGAACACAACACTATGTAAAGTCATTAAAGAGCAATAGAAAGAACACACTATTGTGTCAGAAGTTGTGAGAACTATAATGATTTAAGAGCGGGGCTATACTGAGCAAGGCTGTGTGTAAGAAACTGTACTGATCACTCTGAGATCTATTCTGTAATGGTTGTCATATTTCAATAATTCACCCTCATGTTTTGAAGTCAGATGTTGTAACCAACTGCGGTGAGTATCATCAGTTCAAATGTTACAAGTTTCAAGCTTGAATCTAGGGTTGTGCTACGGCTCAGGGACGTCACACAACTTGGCTCCACTCTGTCTGGAGTGTATTCGGAGCGCGGCGACCAATGGAAAGTCCGGACAGTAGTTAGTTGCTATCCATTCCAAATTAATTACTAGAGATGGCATAATGTCTGGAATTATTTCGACTAGTTATGTTGCAACACATTTCAGATGTATTGCACTCTTCATCTATTTGAATACAATTATGAGATGAAAATACTTGTAGGATTAACTCAATCATCCTATGGCTCCTAAAAAAAAAAGTTAAATAATATGCAACTGAAAGGGTCAGCCACCAGTGGGCAACCTTTACCTTTACACAACGTATTGTTCCTTTTGGTCGAGGATTTCCTAACAACATGATGGGAGTAGGAGGTGAAAACAACTGAACAAATTACAAGCAAAAACTGATTAGCATGCAATCTTCACTGTAGGCCTGTTTAAATATTCAAGAAGAGAGTCACTCAACTCCTTCCTCTGGTCTTAAAGTCAACAAGCACTCCTAGGCAAAAGTATGGAAGTATGCAGATTATAAGACAATGTGGGAAACAGATGGAAGATACATAATACCCTGTATTTCTAAAGATAAAAAAATTAGTTTTGATACCTGTCTGATCAAGATTACTCCTTGATTGTCCCAAAAGCTTCATAGCTTAAGCAGTATTTAATTTCTCCCTACAACCCAGCCACGAAGCTGCTGGAGAGTGACAATTGTAAAATCAATATCCAGGTCAATCTGCTGTGCGTGAAAGAACGTAATTCATTAAATAAAGAATTGCTGGTCTAGCAGAGGCATGGGCCTGGATCATCAAAATAAATAAAGCGACAAAGCTTTCGGGAAACTGACCCCAGGTACATGAAGAAAGGGTAAGAAACAGTCCTTTCATCTTGCTTGAAATGTATGCTTCCTACAGGTAAACCCTACACTGCATACATTTTCACTTTACAATTAATAAACAACCTCATGATACTGTACAAGCGTTTCTTTGTCCTGCCAATCACATTTCCCATTAGATTGTTGTTATAGCACCCTCTAGCACATCTGATTAAATATTCATTTTGCCATTAAGGAAAATGTCATGTAGGCCTAAACAATCCTCTCTTGATAAGCCTATCCAATTTCTCATAAATGTCAGAGATAGTGTGGCATCTACAGTTACTGTATATTTGAATTACATGGTTTTGATGTTCACATGTGTATGTTGGTATTTCAAGATACAGAGACTAAACAAACAGCATTCAGAGAGAACATGTGAATGGGCTTATTGTTTGACAGAACCTTTTGAGCAGTTACAGTGCAGTTCATCCACACTGTAAGAGATGCCCACATTATCTGGTTCCCAAACTCCCCTCATCTTGGGTGTTCTTTTTTTGGATATAAGTGGGACATTGTTGGGTCAAACCTCCACATGTTAATAAGCCGTAGCAGAGGGCAACAGATGGACCCCAGGTCATACATCTTGTAGGGAGCCTCCGTTTAGAGGCAAAACATCTGCCTCCATCTATCAATAGAGAGAGGGAAGCAAATCTTACATAATAACTTTTAAGTTTATAAGATCTAACTAAAGTTAGTTAAGCTTGTGCATTTTGAAACTCCCTCAACCGCTTGCCAGAGATGAATAATCATTGTTTGAATTTCAATATAGATATGTAAATTACAGTGGAGGCTTGTAGAGATAGAAATTGGAGGACAGGCTTATTGTAATGCATTGAAATGAAATAAGGAATTGTATCAAACAAGTGTGTTTGAAACCATTCCTCATTCCAATGCATGAATTACAATGAGCCCGTCCTCTGATTTCTACCTCTGTAAACGTCTCGTCCTGTTTCTTAGTTTATGTTTGTCTTTGTTTCATGTTATTCATTTATTGTTTCCTGTTTATTTTTGTGTTACTCACCATGTCTCTCGTTTCAGACACTTCACCACCTGCCCTTGTGTGTTTCCCACCTGTGTGATTGTCGACCCCGCCCTTCACCTGTTCCTCATCATCCTTCCCTGTGTATTTAGTCTGTGTGTTCCCATGTCTCTGTGCCAGTTCGTCTTTGTACCTTCGTGTCCCAGCATTTCCTAGTGATAAGTATTCCTGGTTTTTGATTGCCGAATGTGTTTTTGACTTTGCCTTTGTCTTTTATCCTACCCCTTTTTGAATTGTCTGCCTGCCTTTTTGAACTGCCTACCTGTGGACCAAACCCTGCTTTGCCTACCCCCTTCCTGGATTATCTGCCTGCCCATTGACTGCCTACCTGTGTACCGAACCTTTCTGAAAGTAAAGACTATTCTATTGCGTTGTGCGTTTGAGTCCTTTGCCTGAGTACTCCTGGCATTACAACCTCCACTAACCTCTCCTGGTAAATGATATCTAAGCTTATGCTACCTGTCAATCATCTCCTTTTTAATCAATAAGGAAATCAAATGCCTCTGTATCAGAGTGGAAAAAGTTAGGGCAAGGTGTACTTGAGAAGTGTTCAACTCACAGGTAGTAGATGACCACGAGATACTGTATATGGAGTGAAAAAGCTACATTTTCATGGGGTTAGTAATACCACATGTGTTCAACATTAGTGTGTGTTAGCGGGGGCTCAACTGACTTCCAGGAGGTAGACTTAAGAATGAAACAGAGGATTGAATATACACAATGGGTACATTGATAGTGAAACCAGTAGCTTACTATAGCCATAACATAAGCATGGCTCTTGCATACCAAATGGTGTGTCACTGCAATGTTTTTCTGTACATTATACATAAAAATCTGACATTAACACTGCTAATATGTTTCCTTAAGAAAAAAAATCACTGATGAAAATACAGCATAATTAGTATTCATTACAAGTAATAACAGTGTACCGCTGATATGATATACTGTGAAGTGCATGTAGTGAGAACAAGAACATAAACAAAGACCATTTTCATCTTGACGTTATTGGCAGCATACCCAAAGGCACATCAAACTCCCATGCAAAATGTCTTACAAAGAGTTAGTGCCCTCTAATCTCTACAACAATGTATATTTGAACTAGTTGCTGATGTATTTTTGTGACATTCTTTCATCAATTTATTACCTGGAGCAACATGTCTTAAAACCTGAACTCTGAAATTAAAGAGTGGTTGTGGGAATCCCATGCACTAATGAGAGCTGTGACCTTTGCTTGCTCCATAATCTGCCTCACAATATTTAGACTTGTTAAATAGTTTTTTGGCATCCAGTCAGCGGCACCGTAACCAGTCCTTCAAGCAGTGGTCGCTCTGCCCCCTGTGGCTCAAACAGCTTGTGTGTGGACAAGAGTGTAAAACAGTTTTGGAATGTTTCAATCACTGTTCCGGATCATTCCTCCTGAGGCCTGCCAACTGAGAGCTGGCTACTGCACACATATATCTGCGTCTCGAACAACGCTTTCCTGTAAAACCTCCATCCCGGGGGGCTCTCCCTAGACACTGTAACTCAAAGTGAGGGTCCCTCCAGTAAATTCTTTCCAGAATTTTTTTTCCCTCCAGAGAAAATACATTAAGGCACTGCTAAGGGAAAAATGGAGGTATTGGTTTTGGACTCAGATATGATTAGTTTTAGATATGTCAAAGGTGGCTGTCAGCAGGAGTTAGTGCAAAGAGAGGGAACATATCTTGTGTGCAGACAATATAATACAATTTAACATAAAAGCGTGCCAACACCCTCAAAACATTTGAGTACATCATGGAGAGACTTGAATAAATCCAGACTTGAACTCTGTGGCTACAAAATGAACATTTTATTTGGAAATGTGCAGACATTGGCTTCTTTGGTTCCACACAAAATATATTGCTACAGTATGTTACAAATGGAATGCAAGTGACTTGTATATGGGTGCATTTAAACAGGTTTAATTAAAAAGAAGAAAAATAATCAGATCTCAGAGGTTATGAATTTGACCTCCATTTATGTGTGCCTGAATAGCTTTTTGTTCCAGCTCAAACCATGCAAACATGCTACATGTATATCAAAACAAAATACTGTATACATTTCTCAAAAAAATCATCTCTGTGTTAACTTTCAGACTTGCAATGATAGACAGAAGTCACATGTGTGAATATTCAAAACAATTTCATAAAGCTACAGTATGTGTGTAGTCATAGCTAGTTGCTATTCTAGGTATACTATTCTCACATACAAGAAAACCGACGACAATTCAAATTAAAATCTTGGTCTTTGGTACATGAAAGCAATTGTACAACATTTTCCTTTGGAATATTCCACCTCTGTTTTCACCTAGTACTGGTTCATTTAAATTGACAATCTTGACAAACTTAGATTGAGAATTCAAGGTAAGAAGATATTCCAGAAACAAAAGGAATTATCTTTATGTAGGTAATTTTCTTCTCTACTGGACACGAGTCATTGTCCTGCTGGAGTGGCTTTTCATGACCTTCTGGAAGAGATCATCTGGAACACAAATCATAACAACATCAATGAACCTTGAACATACTGTTGTAGCATATGCATCGCTCTGCATGTTACTGCCTATAATATATTGTGATTAAATATGTTCCAATACTGGTATCTACAAGTAGGACTTCTTAAAATGTATCAATTGTATTTATTTTATTAAGCTATTGTTTGTCAAACACCCTGATTAAGCTCTGTTGACCGAAACGTTGGTATCTTTCCACATACATGTGAAGTAGCAAGAAAGTCAGTGTGCTCAGGTTGTTTCCTTTTCTAAATGTAGCCATTGTTTGACATGCAACCTGTGGGCTGTCAGAGGTGAAGAGAACCTACCATTTTTGAATACCTGTGAGTCAGACTGTGGGGAGGAAAACACAACATATCATTGAATTATTCAATTGTTGTAGTTTATCAAACAGGTCAAGTACATAACTAAGTTATCTATTGGCTGTCTGCAGGATGTCTGCTGTCTAAGAATGTCTGAGAATGTCTTACTCTCATAGCAGAGGCGTGTCTAACAGGTCCATCAGCTTGTTCCCTATCCATCTTGGGAGCTGGGGGAGAAATAGATAATGAGAGAGTTGTAACAATGTAACATTCAGGATGAATTATTATTATTATTATTATTATTATTATTATTATTGACAATGCATAGATAAGAGAGAAGTTTCCCTTACGCAGTGGCTTTATGATGGCTCCAACAGCATGGACAACCCCGTTGGTGGCCATGAGGTCGGCCTCAATAACTGGAACCTTGTTGACGTACACCGTGGAGTTCCGCTGAAGAATAGGAAAACACACATAGACATTTTTAAGGTGATCCCTATCATCACAACAGAGGTTCAAGTCAATCTAGCATTTTTTTAATGCTGATATCAAAAATGATATCAATAAATTGTATCCTATAGATGGCCCCCTCAAATCTATCATCCATTAAGTCCATTAAGTAAGTATTATCTTTGGACATCCTCCCTTCAGAGATGCAGTATTCAACCAAAACATCAAAACATCATGATAAACTCATCATGGGGCCCTACATGTACCCACCATGTTCAGCTCCAGCTTATCACCCAACAGAGGCTTGACTCTGGTATGGGAGCCCACTCCTCCACTAACCAGGATCTCCTCACCCATGTGGTACTTCAAAACACTGGCCAGCCCCTTAGGGTTGCCTGCATGTATGTTATAGGACAGAGGGGTTAGAACACTTGCCAGTAAGAAAACGAATGCATTTAGCACAACAAGTCCAGTTAGATCCTTGTTGTTTTGCCAAGTCATAGAAATTCAACATGATTGTTTGCAGAAACCACATCCTTTCCATAATCATCTCAATTGTTCCGCGAATAGTTTGGCAATCCTTTACCACTTAAGCAGGATTTTACTACAATGGTTTGGTATCCGAGCAGTACAGAAGGTGATTGTGTCAGTCATTTAGGGACATACAGTACAACTGGATTCATTTAAAGGCAGCTGTTTGGCAGTCATACGTACTTGGACTAGCATCTGAGTTGCATTCCATAATGAAATCATTTCCTGGGTGTAGTTACTGTAGGTCTATTCAAATAAGTCTATTCTCTTTCCTTATTCAATATATTCATTCACAGCAGTCCAAGGCAGATCATCTGTAGAACATATGTATTGTTCTTCCCTGGACAAACACTGTTTTAGCAAAGCAAGTCAAATCATGAATGAATTATAAATAATTTCTACAATTAGGCCTACAGTACCAAATAGTTCTTGTCATGTTTCATTACACATCTAACATTTGCTTTGAGGTTCTATTTTTGGTTTTAGCCAACACATAATTGTTAAGTAAGCAATGACACACATACTGTATTGGATAGATAGAGCACACATGGTTGAAAGGTGTCTGTTACAATTACCCATGAGTTTGTTGAGGTCAGCCCGTGGCAAGGCGCTGAAAGCATCGTTGGTGGGAGCGAACACTGTGTGGGAGCCTTGCTGGTTCATCAGCTCTGTCATGCCAGCTGTCTGGATGGCGCCAACCAGGAGACTGAAAACAGGAGGGGAACACCCAATTTGAAAGACCATCCTTAGAGCAAGAGAGATGACTTAAACATGGGAGAAAAGGCAAATAATTATGTCTCTGAAGTGTCAAATACATGTGTTATTACAGAGCCGAATCATGGCAGCATATATTGCTTCTGAAGACTAGTGAAAACATGTTAAGGAAACGGAAAACGAAAGTCTCTGAAAGTGAGTGGGAATGAAGCGGAATATTCCCTTTCAGCCTGTTTAAACTATCACAGAGGTTTAGAGGGGACTTCTCCCCTCAGGGAAGTTAGCTACAGAGTTTCTTAGCTTCAAAGAAAAAATGCTGAAAGTGTTTTGTTACTAGGTATTCACCACCTGGGAAATCTTTTGATGATAAGATAAAACCAAACACCATTTCCTCTGTTGCTCTGTAATAGACTTGTGTTATCTCCAGGCCTTATTATAGTTATCATAGTCTACGATGCATGACTGAATAACAATCCTATTCTCACCTGAATCGATCATCTGCCTTCAGCACATCCATAATGGTACCCATTGGAGGAGTCAGGAGCTTGTCTACAGTGAACATGGAGGCGAAGCGGCCAGTCTTGTCGTGGGCAGCGATACAGGCATTCTCGATGCACAGGCTCTGTTAAACAGATGCAGACATAGAGGGTTTGAAACTGAGCTCTACCCGTCATTGAGGACCTGTGGTGACTTTGATTCTC
Source organism: Argentina silus (assembly GCF_951799395.1). Taxonomy (NCBI): domain Eukaryota; kingdom Metazoa; phylum Chordata; class Actinopteri; order Argentiniformes; family Argentinidae; genus Argentina; species Argentina silus. The sequence continues at coordinate 12,500,043 of NC_139669.1, forward strand.
TCCATACTGATGGCACACACAACTTGGTGTCTGGAAAGAGTTCTGCTAAACCTGAGAGGAAATTTCTTGTGGTCTGTAAATTTCATTACAAAGCAGAAATGTGAGCACTCCACATCCTCCATGTCTGCCACCCAAGAGAACATAGCAGTAAATGGAAGATTTAAAACCAGTAGCATGAAACATACTGAAACATACTGTACTGTATAGTCATTATGGAGTGTTCTTTGACTAAATGCCCATTTCAGGGGTAAAATCTCCCTTGTCACTGCTCTAATGTAATGTATTTGGAGAAAATGAAGACCAACTGTCATACTTTGTCTTACTTTGAAATTACTTTTAGATTGTGTATTTGTTGTAATATATTGCATTTGTCTTTCAGAAGTTCTTGAAATCATTCCTTATTCCCACTGTGCACAGATTTCCTTTACAATCAATCTCTTAATTCTGCTTGATTGAGTACTTTTGTGATTTGATAACATGTATTCATACCAACTATATGGCCACAAAGAAAATTAACAATGCTTAATCTGTCATACTTACGTTACGGTAGACAAACACTCTGAGGTTAATTCCTCCAAGAGTCTCAAGCATCTGTCCATGGTACAGGTGTTTGGATGACAGCTGCTCCTTCACAATGTGATTCCTCAACATTTTCTTCAATCCACCAGTCATTGCCAAGCTCCCATCTGTTAAAATGAACTAACTTTAACTTTGTAACTTCACTGGTCTACTCATAACTTCACTCGTAATAAAGTAGCTATAGATTCATGCCACTCCTACAGTATTTGTTAGCAGAGAGCGGTTAGAGAGAGAGAGAGAGAGAGAGAGAGAGAGAGAGAGAGAGAGAGAGAGAGAGAGATAGATAGATAGATAGATAGATAGATAGATAGATAGATAGATAGATAGATAGATAGACAGACAGATAGATAGATAGATCTTACCTTTGAAAGCCTCATTCTGAGGAGCTAACATGGTCAAAGCCTCAGAGCCAGAAAGGTGGGAAGTAAGACCAGCATCGATGAACAGCTTTGTTGCTGTGGTGATAGTGCTTCCCTGGGCAAGCTCCAAGAGGGTTTTGGCTTTAAATGAGACATAATAATAATAAAAGTTCATCACCCATTAATATAAGCACAAAGAGATGGAACAAACTCATCGTAATCTTATGATTTGAAACCTTGAGTTTAATTTAGTGATTTGATTTGACATTACAAAAGCATTGAGCTAGTGACTTGGAGCTGACACACAAAGATTGGTTTCCTGGAAAGTCAGACCTCAGACATAAATTACCATTACTTATCATAACATAAGGGGGGCAGATGTCTAACAGTTTGAATACCTGAGTCTGGAATGAGAAGCTCGTTGATATAGTGGATGACTCCATTGGTTCCCAGTAAGTCTTTCTTCTGGATGATGGCTTTGCCATTGAGGGTCATCTCATTTCCCTCGCAGCCCACCTCTAGCACAGTGCCCTGCAGAGTCTCCATGGGAGTGCCTGACACGATGGACTCCGCGCACTGCATGTTCTTCAGGATGTGGTAGTTCAGCAGGTCTGGGAGCCAAACAAGTATTGTTGAAGGAAGCGAGATAAACACGACAAGAGATAAGTCACACAAGGTCATCTTTTCCTAGACATATCTAAATAAAGACTTGGTTGGTTCTCAATGACTGCAAGGTATTCAAATAGTATGAGTGGTAAACTATAGCAACATGCTACATGAATGAACAAATTAATGAATTAATGAATGAATATTTTATTTTCGTGTCCAGTCGCGTTCCCACACGACCCATCCCTCATGGAATTACAGTATATAGACACGCTG